>NW_021850780.1:727084-772709 GCF_003651465.1 Formica exsecta
CTTTCCCTTTCTCTCTCCTCGCGCTCCTTCTAGAGTTCCGCGCGTTCCTTTTTCTACCTCCCGTCGCCGCCGCCGCCGCCGCCGCCGTCGCTTTCTCGCTTCCCCGCTCGCTCTCTTCTCGCTTCCACCTCTCTCTCTCTCTCTTGCTTCCTCTCTTTTAACAACCGGTCTCTCTATTCCATCGCACGCCATACGGAGCTACCGTGTCCATTCGCGTGTCCCCTCGATCTCGCTCGTTTTCTGACATTTCCTCTCTCTTCTTCTCCCATCCCGCAGACTGTCGACTTACGGTCCGTTCTGCGACAATATTACAAAGAAACGGTAAATTTGATGATTGTACAGCGTCAAAGAGAGAGAAAGAGAGAGAAAAGAAGAGAATTGCTTCTCTGGATGACACAGTCTTTTCCACATATCTACTACAACTTGCCGAGAAACTTGAAAAGATTCGAGCAAGATGATACGAAGAGTTTTACAAATCCGTGATATCGCACATGACTCTCCGGGGGACATTCAGCATTAGATAAAACGGACGTTGAGTGTCAAATATTGCTTCCATGGCAGTAACTAAAGATTAATCGTGCTGACACAATATAACATATAGACATAAATCCTATCACAAATAAAATCAGCATGATCTCTTTTTATATACATATATTACTACTAATTTTAACGAAACGCATGTATCTGAAAATTTTTACGTCTTGCTCTGCTTAAGAAAAACAAAATACTTAAAAATTACAATATGCTTTATTATGCATAAAGTATACGGAACAAATTAAACAAATGAAAGACACCGTTAAGTATTCTGAAGTAATGACTGTTTACGAGCGCGTTTCGAAATGCGATTAATGATAATAGGATTGAAATGTCTTTTCGATTCGAAAAGATTTTGGCCTTTTATTTGTTTTCGAAGCACGATATGAGTCATAATTGCTTCCTAGAATACATTCTTAAGAAAGTAAAAATGATGACCAATGTCGTAAATATCGAGCTTATTATTAGCAGTTTAGTATTCCGTTTCACTATCGATGCGCTCTACTAGAAAATTAATTTAGGAATGAATATAAGTAATAATACTGATAGAGCAGAACGAATAGAATGGAACGATAAGATTCGATTCCTCTGAATCAGGAATGCTCCGATAAGCTACGAGATTTCTCCTAAACGATCCACCCCTACCCGAGTATCGTCCCGATGCGCGACTGGTCGATGTTTTACACAGATATTTTTCCGCCCTGATTTTTATTGAGAACCCCTTCCCCTCGGAGGTCGCGGGAAGGGACGCGTCGCGGAAAATAGTCATAAATTACGTAGCTACGTGAGTTTTCGAACGGCCACGATATCGGCGGGGTGCGCCGATTTATTATTCTTCGCTGAAAATACGTGCAACGAGTACGGCCGGAAAGAAGGGAAATCTCTTTTGTTTTTTCCTGAAAACGTCTTTTGAAACGATAAACATCTACGAACAATGCAAAATGTCCATCAAGCGAGGGAGTAAAAGTAATTTTCGCGTCTGTTCACAAGAGATTATTCTCTATGCAGATTAATTCAAATATTTTTGCTTTATTCTGTAGTCGTTATACAGAATTGTTATCTTATACTTTTGTGTGTGTATGTGTGTAAACATCTTTTAAGTAACACTTTATATAAAATTCTACACCGAGCTTTAAAACTCCTAATAAATTTAGGTTAGCGAAAAAAATTAAAATAATATATTAAAATATTATGGATTAATATAATATATACGGTAATATCGCTCATATGTATCGCTCGTATATTTTCCTCCTCACGGAAAATCACAATTCCTTCTTCATTGACCTGCGTAACCGACGAGATAAGAGACCTCGGATAAAGGACCCGCGTTTAGGAAAGTAAGTGAACACACGTTGTGTGCGTATGTGGATGAAGGCAGTAGGAAACGGCGAAAATAGAGAAAGAGGGCGAAAGAAGAGAGAAAAAAAGTAAACGCGCGCCAAAGGAGATATATTCTGGAGCACGGCAGTTCTCCGGGGTCTCCTTTCAGATAATGCGGGGTGTCGTTTCCTTCCTTTCTTTTTTCTTGGCCGGCGTTGGCCGTCCTCCCGAAAGTCAAATTCGCGCCGATAATAACTTTTCCTTGAGATTTCCTTTTGTTACCGGGATCCGCCGTCCGCTCGCAGACGCGTTCTCGGTGAAATTTTACCCGAAAACTCGTGAATAATGGATCAGGTTGTCAGATTATTCGGAGACTCCGACAACTTAGAGATATGACACTTGTGTGTTACAGACTTTAATTCATTTTGCTTTGTTTTCCACGTAGATTTCCCGTATTATTGAATGATCATTATAAAACTCTCTTTAAATTATATACCTTGCATTGAAGTATGTGTACGGAAAAAAAAAAAAATAATTGATTTCATATGCAATTGGTTGAATAAATGATTTAGAGAAAATAACCAATTTGAATGTTATGAATTTGTACTCGATAACACGAAAGTACATAGATTGATTAGCGCTTGCTAAATAGAATGTTCGCGTTCAACGTCGTATGTAAAACACTGCCAGAGAGCACGCTAATGACCGTTGTTAATGACTCAACGTCATTCGTGGCAGCGAAATTGCATTTAGCCGACCGTTATTAACTTTCGTATGACAGGATAATAATTTTTAAAAGGCTAGTAATATTTTTTAGAACCACCAACCTTTTAGTAAAAATATATAAAATAAACATACGTTACATCTTCTATTTCACGCGATATTAAATAAGCGAGCAAACAATCAGACAAAAGAGAAACGCGAGGCAAAAAGATATATAGAACAAAGTATAAAAACAGTACAGTTGGACAGCTCGGCTCTACCCTTCGTTTGCGTATTTTTGTTAATGCGTCCATTAGCCTCATTAGCCTCAGCCGGAGTCGTTCCGATGCTTATCTACGTCTGATTAAAGCAAACGGGTTAATGTGTTCGATGAATTGGTAACGATCGAGACGATCGAGAAACTATGACAACTATGTTGGTTACGATCATTAAAACTCGTTTCTTTAATCACGTCGATCTCGAACAATCGCGTAGAATTGTCATTAATTAATGACATATTTTTCTGTAACGGGAAATAATATCGCAAAATCAGTAATATTATTTTCCACGTGAACGACATTGAATATATTTATCACGACTAAGGAATGAATAGAACATAAAACCTTTATGAGGATTTCGTGATTCGAGGGCAGTTAATTAAAGAAGCCGCCAAAATCGGGCCGCCCACTCGCTCTTTCTCTCTCTTTCCTTCAGCTCGAAGTTCCTCACAATTTCGCTCGGTGCGAGGGAACTTTCCTACTTCTTTAGAAGTTCCTGGCAGATTTACCGTCTCCTAATAAATCGCCGGGGCGATTAGAATTAATGCCAGATTAATTCCAACGGCCTTGATAAATTCTTATCTCGCAGCCGCTCCTACCTCCGGGCTAAGAATGTAAGACTTTATTCCGGAGAAACTCGATTTCGCGTGGAATTACTAATTTTTTGCGAACAAGTGCGACTCTTCCCTTACTTTTGCCTTATGTATACATGTATATGCACATTTGCGTATATATGTATAACATAGAAAAATTATAATTTTTTTGCAAGATAAAACACACGAAATATAACATTGATGTTTAATAGTTGATGTTATAATAACAAGCAACACGCTAATAATTACAAGAACAGATGAAAGATTCATTAGAAACTGCTTCGAGAATCTATCTCCACGCACATACACGTTCCAGAATTATAATTAGATTACGAAAATTCTTAATATTCTTGACGTCACGATAATCGACGTTTGACTAGAACCAACATAAGTGTCTATCAGACGCACCTGCAACGCGAGATAAACGACAGGGTGTTTGTGTGTCGTACATTCAATTTCTATCGAAACGATTGTGTCGGATCGAGCGTCAGACGGCGACGCGCGATAACGCAACGACGCTCGATAATCGGCTCGATGAAGGAACCAGGTGACGCGCTTGTATTTTCGGATCACAAAAATCGAATTCTTGCAGAGTCACAGAGCCACTTAGGCCGACTCTCGCTCGTTTATACACCGGCACCGTGTATGGGTCGCGTCGGATGCGGTTTCTGTAGTCACTTTGTTTTAATTGCGCACGGACGCGTGTCAGGAGCGCGTGTTGTAAAGTGCGCGGGGTCCATCCGGAAAACAGCCAGAAGATGGTGAAAAAAGCTTAAAGGAAGGGGGAAGGGGAGAGGAGGGGAAACATCTGGCGCCTCTGTGATTACGTTAATGCACCGACACGACGATGCGTTTTCTAGAGCCGAAAGTTTAGCACGCGAGGCGTCCTTTTCCCGATCTCTCTCTCTCTCTCTTTTTCTTCTTCCTCGGTCTCAGCCGTCTCTCGTTTCCTTCTCGGCCGGAATCTCGCGTCCGGGAATAATTTATTTTTTCTCGAATGGGCGGGCGACGTAATGCAGCAATCGGTAACAGATATAGTGACACACGTACAAGTAGAAATACTCTCGTCGAGACACAGCAATCGAATATATTCACTTTATATCTTCGGCCAGCGCGTATTACGGAGCGAAGACGGAGACGGTATAATTAACAGAGCAGGCTGCACCCTCCTTAATTGCGCTGCGTCCTCCTTCGTTTGCGTATTTTTGTTAATGCGTCCATTAGCCTCGTGGACTACAGCCGAAGTCGTTCCGATGCTTATCTACGTCTGATTAAAGCAAACGGGTTAATGTGTTCGATGAATTGGTAACGATCGAGAAACTATGACAACTATGACAACTATGTTGGTTACGATCATTAAAACTCGTTTCTTTAATCACGTCGATCTCGAACAATCGCGTAGAATTGTCATTAATTAATGACATATTTTTCTGTAACGGGAAATAATATCGCAAAATCAGTAATATTATTTTCCACGTGAACGACATTGAATATATTTATCACGACTAAGGAATGAATAGAACATAAAACCTTTATGAGGATTTCGTGATTCGAGGGCAGTTAATTAAAGAAGCCGCCAAAATCGGGCCGCCCACTCGCTCTTTCTCTCTCTTTCCTTCAGCTCGAAGTTCCTCACAATTTCGCTCGGTGCGAGGGAACTTTCCTACTTCTTTAGAAGTTCCTGGCAGATTTACCGTCTCCTAATAAATCGCCGGGGCGATTAGAATTAATGCCAGATTAATTCCAACGGCCTTGATAAATTCTTATCTCGCAGCCGCTCCTACCTCCGGGCTAAGAATGTAAGACTTTATTCCGGAGAAACTCGATTTCGCGTGGAATTACTAATTTTTTGCGAACAAGTGCGACTCTTCCCTTACTTTTGCCTTATGTATACATGTATATGCACATTTGCGTATATATGTATAACATAGAAAAATTATAATTTTTTTGCAAGATAAAACACACGAAATATAACATTGATGTTTAATAGTTGATGTTATAATAACAAGCAACACGCTAATAATTACAAGAACAGATGAAAGATTCATTAGAAACTGCTTCGAGAATCTATCTCCACGCACATACACGTTCCAGAATTATAATTAGATTACGAAAATTCTTAATATTCTTGACGTCACGATAATCGACGTTTGACTAGAACCAACATAAGTGTCTATCAGACGCACCTGCAACGCGAGATAAACGACAGGGTGTTTGTGTGTCGTACATTCAATTTCTATCGAAACGATTGTGTCGGATCGAGCGTCAGACGGCGACGCGCGATAACGCAACGACGCTCGATAATCGGCTCGATGAAGGAACCAGGTGACGCGCTTGTATTTTCGGATCACAAAAATCGAATTCTTGCAGAGTCACAGAGCCACTTAGGCCGACTCTCGCTCGTTTATACACCGGCACCGTGTATGGGTCGCGTCGGATGCGGTTTCTGTAGTCACTTTGTTTTAATTGCGCACGGACGCGTGTCAGGAGCGCGTGTTGTAAAGTGCGCGGGGTCCATCCGGAAAACAGCCAGAAGATGGTGAAAAAAGCTTAAAGGAAGGGGGAAGGGGAGAGGAGGGGAAACATCTGGCGCCTCTGTGATTACGTTAATGCACCGACACGACGATGCGTTTTCTAGAGCCGAAAGTTTAGCACGCGAGGCGTCCTTTTCCCGATCTCTCTCTCTCTCTCTTTTTCTTCTTCCTCGGTCTCAGCCGTCTCTCGTTTCCTTCTCGGCCGGAATCTCGCGTCCGGGAATAATTTATTTTTTCTCGAATGGGCGGGCTTGTGTGATACGCCCGAAGCGGTGATGTCCGGATTATCGTTACTTTGTATGTACGCACTGTACGCCAGAAGAGCTCGTAAGAGTTAATGAGCTATCTTTTTGCCCGTGTATGTAACGAAGAGCGCGCTGTAGGGCTCCCGAGGCTCGTAATTTGTTGCGCGTATAATGGCTCGTTTCGCTTTCCCGTTAATAACACGGGGCGGACCGTCGAAAATTCCCGCGAAGCAAATATCGAGCAAAGTATTATGCGATATATTTGTGAATGAGTGGGTATATTCACATTGCAAAATCCCAGGCAATCTACATAAATTTTGATAGGCGTTTTATCTTATTCGGCGCGATATACATGTATCTACGATTTCGATATGCATTCTCGATGCAAACTGGAACAATCTTAGCTATCTCTGTGACGGAATCTCGTGAATAAACAGGACAGTGAAAATATTTACATTGTTAACAGATCATCTCGCACACCGCTCCAACTTATCGGAAGCATCTCGTGCGACAATGGAACAGTTTTGTCGCGGGAAATGGGAGAAAATAGGAGTGGGAGGGGTGAGGTCGCTCTGACAGGTTTTTGGCGTGGATCAACGATCCGCGAAGTCTTTACAATACACTCCTTGCACTTATCCAGTGTGTCATGACTAGAGAGAAAAAAAAAAGAGAGGGAGAGAGAGAGACGAGGGACTCCTTGAAGCTTCGCAGCGTTCTCTTGGAAGGGACACAAAGCCAGGCCAGAGTTATCTTGATGAACCCTAAGTACTACAAGACCTATTTGGAGAGGAGAGATAGGTTCTGGGGTGGGGGTAAGAGAGGGTGGACAGCGGGGCCGCACAATGAAGAAAAGAAAGACTCGAGAGGAAGAGAGGAAGAGAGACGGAGAAGAGTCCATCCACCTTGGAAAAGAGATCTTTCACGGTTGTCGATGCCACCGTGATAAGAAACGGCATTCTCCGCTGCTACTCTTTTACTACCACCGTCGCTATTGCCTCGTCGCTGCTGTGCGCGCTTTCTCGTCGCTCCAACCGGGTCGCCGATCGGTGACAAACCGCTTCGCGAAATGCCCTTCTTTCGCCAACAACAAGAGCGCGTGTATCAAAAGCCAAGGAATGCATTTCTATGTCCGATCGCTGCGAACTCGTCGCTTTGAACTATGCTAAATAGACGCTGATGAAACATGTTTAAGTTTCATCATCTTTTTGCCTCGTATTTGTGATAATTGATTTTTTATAAGAATACATTTTTAACAAAAAGATCGCTTGATAAAAAAATGCAAATACTGCCGACTGTAATTTTACGCGCAACCTTTCATTCTTAAAATCTTTGAAATAATTTATAGTTTATTTATAAAAATATAATTTATAACGCCACATATGTAAACAATTGCTGTGGGAAAAGAAATTGACCTAGATCCTTATCAAAAAGAGAAAGATTGATTTCTCCGAAATCTATTAAAGAAGCAGTAGTTCGAAAGCAACGACGACGTTTCTGACAATGAAACACTCTTATCGTAAGGCTGTCTCATTTTTGCCTGTTTTTGCAGTCGTAAATCATGGCTAACAGAATTAACGTGAGATTTATCAAATCGAGCGGATTTTTAGGGAAATCGAGACACAAGGTCAGATCGGTTGATGCTCGATAATCCTTTCCAGCTTTCTGTGGCACGTTCAGAAAAGACAACACGGCTTAGATACGATTAATTAACGATTTCGAGTTTTCCTAAGACGACCTGAGGCGCCGGGGCGTTGTCGTCGCAGAGAGAGAGAGAGAGCGGTCACAGACCGACCACTCTATTTAGGAAAGAACAATTGAAACACAACTCCTAAAAGAATTCCACACCTAGTTTACCTGCATACCAAAGCATTGACGTACGCACGTGTCGTTATTTTTCTAGTCACAACTGTTTACAAGCACTTGTCGACAGCAGGATAAAATTATCAATAGCAAAAATGCATTAAATATTCATACTAATATTCTATTATGATATTTATGTTTTATAGAATAAATATTAAATATTAAATATTTATAAAATATTTATTACATAATTAAATTCATTTATATATTAAATTATTATGTTAAATGAGAAATATGATGTATTTCTTCTCTGAAAAAAGTAAATCAAATTATAGAGAGATTTTCTAAGTCTGAAGTGGTTTTAAAGGCGATTTCTCCGACATTGCAATTAATGTATCGTAATTAAATAAAAGCTAAAGATGCAATCAGATCGGTGTAAATTATATTTAAAAAATTTTTCTATTGCAAAAAAGGTTAATAAATTGATATATTTTTCTAGATAAAACTATTTGTGTGCGAGAGAGAGGATTTTTTTGTAAATTTTTATTTGGAAAATTAAAAAAAGGCGGTTTCCCCTTTATCTCCTGAAAATTACACCTCAAAGCTTTTCGTGAAGCAATTTGAAAAAACGGGTACACAATATATAATTGATAACCTCGCTACTGATCGACAAGTGTTCAACGAGAAAACATCGCCAAAAGAAGGCAAAAAAGGCGTCGCAAAAAATCTACATTACATTCGACGTCGGCGTTTCGAGACGGAACACAAGAGAATCAGGACGTAAAGTGTCCCATGATGGGTGCGGAGACGTCACGCGCGTTAGTCCCTATTTTCGATTCGATGCGGTAATATTTTTAAATCCCGAACGGGCGTGTGCCTTACCTAGACCAAAATCCCTCTAGACGCCGCTTTATTTTTTTTTTTTTTTACGAGGGAGTCTAGGCGACGCCGTCACGGATTCTCGTCTGCGAGTCCAACTGTCATCGCGTTAATTGTACTCGCGCGGTAACTAACGCAAACCAGATCGCACAATGGTATTGATTATATTCGATATTACGATATTCCACAGTCGTCACTAAATTGAAGGTACATTTATACTCGTGCAGAGTCCGATGCGCGCGTTTTGCGCTCCTCGTCTCTCATCTATTAGAGCGCTTCCGTCTAGGAACGCGCAATCTGATCGAGTCGAGCGCGACAGCCGCTTGTTGTTACGAAGGATTACACGAAAGAGGGGAGGGCACAATTACCGTTTAAATTAAACAAGCGGGAGTGCCGTCGCTGGTAAACGGACGAAGCGTGCCGTTTGATGCGAGGTAGATTTCCGGCAGCTCTTTCTTTTTTTGCCCCGCGACGCGGTAAATGAATACGATTATCTGCCCCATAGTCGAGCCTGCCTCCCATCCCCGCGAAGGAGATCGCCTAAACGGCCACTTATCTCGTTGCTGGTCCCGGCCGCTGAGATAAGAGTCGCTACATCGTGGTTTTACATCGTGTCGGGGCGTGTCGAACATACATCCGGCCCGGTTCTTTCCTCGTTTGTTCGAAATTGAAGTTTATCGATGCGCTTGTTGTCCGCCGCTCTTATCTTCGGCCCGAGGCGTGGTCATCCTCTTTCTCCCTCTTTTTCTCTTTCTTCTCTCTTTCTCTCTCTGTTCGTGCTGTTGCTTCTCTTCGCTTTTCGCAGATAACGCGAGAGAAGACCTGCCCCGAATATCAATCTTTCTCGCATGTCGTGATTTGACGTTTTAAAGATAAATATAGGAGAATTTATGCGATTTTTATATCCTTTTTAGAGAGTTAATAATTATATAAAATATAAATTAATTAGAAATATATATTAATCACACATGAATACTACATTTGATTTGAATTTATACCGAATCCTCGATGTGTTTCCGTATGGAGCTATATATATTTAAAGATCTAAGAATATTTCAAGAACGTGAGGGTGTGAAACGTCCTAAACTAGAGACGTCAGTCTTCGTAATCTTTGAATATCCTGAATGCCCTTTCTTGTCACACCCTCCTTTCCCTTTCTCTTTCATTTACTATCTTCTTTTTTCTCGTCAAGAATTGTCGAGCTTCGACAGTTTTCACGAGGAATTTGTATCTTATGAAATCCAATGTATATAATATGCTATAATATTATCTATCTTTATTTATGTTATATAGTAATTTGTCAATTTTTCATTTCTAATTATCTAGAATTTCTAGTAAGTTATTCAACAGATCTTATATTGCATTGTGCATAATTTTTTTGTTTATAGAAAATATATATTATTTATATTTATACATATATATTTTCGATATTTTCTCTCATTGTCAACAAATTGGTATAATATACATTATATTAGAATTTAGAGAAACTGAAAGAAAACAAAAACTATAATATCTAAAAAGGAGACGCTTACGATAAAATTATCTCGGTCTGCATCTTTTTCTCTGCCATTTGATCGCGTTTGTTTATTCGCTCGTGACATTATAATAGTCAGCTCTCAATCTTAGTCGAATAATATTGTTGTTTCTTAAAATAATGTCAAGTGGAAGAAGCTTTGACGTTCGGTTGGGGTAGCCTGAAAATGAGTGTAAATCTGTGCAGAAAACGACCTGAATAGGAATGGCCTTAAGTTCACGGATTATAGCTATTTACAGTAGCCCTCGGGGATCTGGTCGACTTAGAATACACCGAATGGATAATGATAACTTAATGGATGCCTAATACGTGCCACAGTCATCTATATAGAGTTTGGCAGACCTGAAGGATACGGTGAGCGATGAGCTCGCTGTGACGCGTCGAACTACTTTAAAAAAAAAAAAGTGTGAAATGAAAATTAAAGGATGTCCATTTAACTAGACAATGTTTAAACGCGAATGACATATAACATGCATTCGAAAAGAGGTTGCCAAAAAAGAAAGGAATCAAATCTTGTTTCATTTTTTCGAATCCGGAGAGATCTCGGGCACAAAAGCGCTTCTCTCTTCCAGTTGCTCCAGTTAACACTGAGCCTCTTAGCCTAATGCCCGGACGCAGAAAGCGACCCACCTGTCATTCGATTTCCCCGATTTCGCGTGCATCACCGCAACGGCCAATTAGGGCCCCGAGACCTAATTCCCGCTGGAGAATTTTCCCCAGAAGGGTGAGGCGCACCCAGCTTAAACACCAGGTACCCCGAGGCGAACCACACCCTCCGTAAAACACCCTCCAGTGTCTTTGGAGCCTCCGAAATGTCGCAATGTCTTACGTGTTCCATTGTCCGTCTCAAATGGAGAACCTGAGGTAGAAGAGGAGAAGGAAGGGGGGAGGGAAAGGGGGCGCCGGGCATTCTGTCTGCTTGCCTGCGCGCACGTTCGGAACTCCAGGAGAGACACTCCTAGAAGACGGCGGCGAGATATACTCCCTCGGCGCGAACACCACGGTTTTATGGTCGCCCGTGCCTGATTTATGAGACGATGCCAACCCTGTAAAATGTAAAAAGCATCTCGTGCACGTGAGTCTCCCCTTGCGGACCCCTCATCACGAAACTTCTCTCCTGCATTCCCGAGGGATCGGCGAAGCGAGGAGGATCCGCGTGTGTTACAGACATATATTTTTTAGTCATATCCGCGTTCCGTACTTTGTAAATTTTTATTTTTTAATGGAGACATTTTGAGTATCGATTATAATTATTGTACTTTTGAATTTATAGATAACGAAATGATTAATGAAAGGTTTAAATGATTGAACGGAAAATAATAACTCTCTTTGTTATAGAATAATGTAAGATTTCTATGATGCTAAAAAAAAAACTATTGATAAATGTATAAAATATGATTCTTACTTAATAATTTTTACTATTATATAATATTAAAAATCTACAACTACGAAAATTTAAAGTAATTTTGTGACGACTAATAACTTCGATAAGAATATGATGTTTGCGTATTCGAAAGTCAAGACGCAACGCATTATTACACTAACAACTTTTCCGTCTTAAAAGGTAGTATTGTCGACATTGATTTGTTTAGGTATCGATATCAATGGCGGTAAATAACGATGCAAACGTTCTATTCATCGATGCGGGATGTCCTCTTGTAACTCAAGTTGTCTCGCATTCATCCGAAAGATTAGGGTCATCTCTAATTTATGACATAGCTGATCAATATAAGGCGACGATTGCCATTTTCTTTTCTAAACTTTTGTCATCATTATTGTTGCACTGTGTGATACACCATAGATAAAATCTTTAAATTTTCAGGATTTTACAAAGCAGATATTCAAGAAAAACTGCGCTTCTTTTCTTGATCTAAAAATCAAATCTATTACATATTTATCTGTCTCTCCCCTTTTCTTTTTTTTATACGAATATAAAGTAGAACAAGTTTTTGTGTTTTAACACATTTGTAATTTTAGTTATGATTTATGAACAATCAAAATTGTACGAATTCATTGAAATTGCAATAATTGTAACGAATAGAGTTTTTATCTGATGTACCATAAACTATAAATATATCGATTCGCACAACAAATCATGCTTTTTAAAAATTAATCGAATATAGAGTGTAAAGAATCGTCATGATAATATAAAGCGAGATTTAATCGAATAAAAATCGAGAGGCGAATAAAAATGAACAAAGTAATGGCTCATTTGTCTTTTACGGTCAAGCGCGATTTTAATTCAATGTAACGCGAAATTAGTAGTCTTCAACGGGACATGATAATTACAGCGCGTAATTAAAGGCGCGAGCGTGATGTGGATGCATCCCAGAATCCGTTTCTAATGACAGTGTTTGGCAGACTCATCGAATCATTTTTTTTTTCACTTTTGCTCTCTCTCGTTCCGCCGAGGATCGTCCAAACTTTCGACGATACATTGTTATACGGTAGCGCATTCCATCCTAACAACTCGGATACTCGAGAACACCCCGGAAGTCTACCCTAATTTCTATCATTACGGCTCAATATTTCTCTCCACTCTCCGAGTCGAAAGATCGAACCGGTTCACGTACCTAATTACACGCTCGCCTCGGACTCTCCTCTCATCGATTTCGACAGAAGCTAACCGTGCTTTAACTATTAAGCGATTGTATTAACAATGACAATGTCAAATCAAGCGCAATATCTCTCTGTCAAAATAATCTCAATTTTATTTTAATTGGAAATAAAATATTATTGAGATAGCATCTAAATTTTGTAGAAATTTTTTTTTGCTTTGCAATAATTGATTAATAAATAATTTGTTAATATTTTTTTTGGAGACAACCTATTTCTCTCTTTTTTTCTATAAATTAATGTTAGATATACTTTTATACATGATTCTCATATATGTCGTGTGAAGCGTATCTTGTTATCTAATAGCTTGGAATTTATTCTAACCAAAGGCGGGCGAGAACAGAGAATTTTCCGGCCTAGATAGTACCGCGCGCAACAATGACAACCGCACATTAGATGGTCGTAAAATAAAATCTTGGACAAGGAGCTCGTGCTCGATAACAAGGTAGGCGTGACCCGTTCCTTGTTTGCGCGAAGCCGAAAAGTCCAGGTCCTTGAAAATCGTCCGTCTCGAAACGGCGCCGGCTTTCTTTCCTCGTCCTAATACTTTTCCGCCCTCCATCCGCGACCTGCAGTTTTGCGGAATCACGATGCCCAGAAGCGTTCTGGTGAGGATAAATTGCCATCTTTGGCTTCCTGTTCATACGCGTTTCGACCGGCTATTTTGTCGGCGAATTATCGAGTCACGAAAAAAAGGAATAAAGGAAGAAATATTTTATTTTTTTAATTTATACACGTGATTCTAATAATTATAATCTTTCATAATCAAGATTAAAGAGATGCGAGAAGCAAGGAATAACTTTCATTTTTTGAATCGTACCTCCGTTAATCAATTTCAATCTTAAAATGGCCAGGATAATTTTTTAGGCAAAATAACAGGTACAAAAGGAAGTTAATTGGCGTTCCATTGACGATTTGTATTCGTGCGTGTGCCCTTTTGCATAAACGCAGAACGGCGGCGTACTTGCCGATACGATTGTTTAAGAAGTGGCCCGCATTAAATGCTTTAGCGCCCTTGGCCATATACGTGTATATAGATGTCGATAGGGCAGATTGTAGCCCTTCTTAAGGTAGTCGGCCACTCGAGGGCAACGAGGGTGAAAAAGGTAACTCGAGTTTCGCGGCACGTCGCGTCGAGTACTACTACGTCGTCTTTTCAGTTCGCGGGCATGCGAACACAGTCTCGGCTTTCCAACTTTTCTCATTGTCAGGTCACGAAACGCGATGACTAGAAGAGTTTGCTATTATCAGAAGAGATTACGCGAACCGGTAAGAATCACTAGTATGGATATTCCGACCATTCTATGACCCCAAGCTCGTTTTTTTTTTTTTCTATTCAACTGGAACAAATTTTATATCAAAAGTTTCTTCAATGAATTAAAGATTTCTCAAAAAAAGTTATGCATCTATATCAATCGAAAAGAAAGATCAATCAATTTCAGATCGTTGATTAATCTATTATAATTAGATAATTTGTTAATTAAATCAGTACTTTTTTATATGTAATATTATAGTGCAAGATGAGTTACAAGAAACTAAACACTTAAATATTTAGCTTCATTATCTTGCTTATTGGATAGAGTTAATTTCAGATGGCTAGAGTTAATGGACCATCTCTAAAATTCTTTCAATACTTCTTTTCGAGCGCATTGCACATTGATATTCCAATTCACAGAGAGAATTTTACCAGCAGTGCAAAATCTTTCTTTTCGCAACAGGTGTTCGATACGCGTATTGCAAATTTCGCGTAACTCGACTAGAGAGCTCGACTCGCATTGCCAGATGAGAGGAGATCGACAAACTAACGTCGACGATTTCGTACGTAAAACGCGGCTGAAGAAACTGTTGAAACGAGACGTTCATTACAACACGCCGATAAGAATCTATTCGGGAAGGGAGGGAGGGGATTTGAATTTCGAAATTCCGTGGCGAAAATTAATCGGCGTATTTATGCGTGCATTATGCAACACCGGGGGGGGGGAGGGGGATAAGACTTTCGGATTGCGGAAGGAGAGGAGGGGAGCAGGAGGGCCCGTCGCGCGTCGCGTCGGCTAATTGAAACGCCACCGCATTCGAGATAAGCCCCATTGCGACGGAGAGTTATGAGACAATATTATGAGGCGCCCGTACGTCAAGCCTGAAATTAATTTCGGCCACATCGCTTTGCGCGACCAACCGACCGCAGATAGCGGGCGCCTCTCTCTACGTCATTACGACGAAACCGTATCGTCCGCTCGTCGGACGGTCATGTCTCTTTCTCTCGATGTTATCCCCTCGCCGTTATTGAATTCAATGCTCACTCGCTGCGTGTTCACATCCGGAACGTAATTCTCGATACCGTAACAGAGCTATGTGACAGAGCGAAATGTCATCCTCAAGAATGTAAGCGTCCACTTTTAGTTGTCAAAATCAGCTGAGATGCTTGCGAGTTTAACTGTCGCAAATCTTTTAACGATTTATATTTTTAATCAAAATTTTAACATTGGTATTGCATGTTACTTATTTAGAAATCGTTGTCACATTATTTGTCTTTGTCTTTTTTTCAGGGATAGAAGCGAAGGAAACGTGGGAATGTTTCGTCGACTGCATCTCTGCGAGAGGCAAATACGTAAATATCTCTAGATATCTCCGGGAAAGCACATACGCGCGTCTGGAAACGCTCGCGGAGCACGCGTAGATATGGGAAAGCCATTAGTGCCATCGTTTAATGCAACGTACGGGGCACGCCGCGTTAAACGGCACTTGCAGCGTCCGCGCGTTGCTCGTTAGGCTGATTTGTCGCTTTATTAGATCTTAGTTTGCGTTCGCGTCGGCGAGCACAGAATCGGGACGGCGGACATTACGCGGCCGGGTCGGATTTGCAATTTGCGTAAATTAGACGATTGCACACCGGCCGGCCTCCTCACCCCTTCGTTCCCCACCGTTCTCTTACTACGCTACCTATCCTTCCTCCTCTCCTCCTCCGGCCGATCTCGTACTCGCAGCGGCGTACCTCTAATGGCACGTGTAATCGCCCGATAATTTGCACCGCGCACTCCAACTCGGCGTTAATTGACCCCGGTCGTGCTAATTAACGAGACGCCGGGATTTACGACGCGGGAATTCTTGTTACTCGAGATATATCGATCGAGAGTGAGCAACTCCATCCGATCGACGTGGATGATTAAATTCGTCATATCGCAAGGAGTGACAAACTCCTATTTGCCGCTACAAATAATTTTTCTCGCAACATTCTCCGCTATTGTGTTCCTAAGAATTATTTCAAGTTCGCGGTTTCTTTTTTCGAATGTATCGAATTAAACTAAATTGCTGATTAAAGCAATAACATAAGTTTTCAATATATGTTTTTCAAACATATTATAATATAAAGCGCATTTTTATAATATAAAGATGGTAAAGATGGAAAATATAAAGATGGTAGAAAAAAAAAATAAAAATTGCAAAAGTATAAAAATCTCTTTGGTTCATCTTTAGACAGACTTCAGTTGTCCTTTTGCGCATATTTTTCTTCATTTCTCAACCATCCTCGCGTATCCGGATCGGAGATCCAACGATCGCGCTATTCGCGGATGCGTTTTACGTCGCCGGACCACGTCACGTCCACCTGTATCGACGGTCATAAATTCCGGGGTTCGAATGACGGCGCAATGGGCCGAGAAGCGCGCAGCCGGTCCGGTTGCGCGAAATCACCGCGATATCGCGCGGTTGTTAAGAGCCGGGCCTTCCCGCAGCGCCCGCCAAGGGTCGATTTCACCCCCCGTCGGTGGGTGAAGATAAGAGGGAGGACCACCCGCCGGGGGGCAACCAATTGGCCGAATCGAATGTCGTCGGCCATCTGTTGTGGCAAGTGCGGAGACGGGACCCCGGACTACTGTCCGCTACGCGTACACAATACATATATATATGTATACACAATTATTATAGTTGTCGCGCCGCGAGATCGCCGCCCTATCGTGGCGTTGACATCGCAATTATTTCGTTAGACCTCCCGGGGGAGACGCGTTGCCATCTGTTAGACGAGCAATGCCATGCAACGTAATGTATACGCGACAAAATTACGATCAAAGGTATGTACGCCGCGGGGAGGAGCGGTCAGAGTGTGATCCGAAGACGGGCCGATCAACTGTTACTACATAATAATGTTCCAATTTTTTTCTCGAAAGATTCTCGAATTTTAAAGAGCTCTACGCGGAAGAAAATAAAATGAAGAGACTCGCAGCTATATTATAGACCATACCACGAGCATATCACGAAGACGCGGATACGAAAAAGTCGATACACCGGCTGGAAGGGGAGCGGAGAACGGACGGGGGGGTGGGGGAGAAGAGGAAACGGGATAGGGATGGAAAGTTTGCGAGATAAAGCGCGGTGCGCGAGACAAAATTCATCCCCCTCGCGCGCCGGAACAGAGGGCGAGGTTTGCAGAAGGGCATCGGGAGGGAAAGGGTGGAAGGAGAAAGAGGGGAGGGGGAGGAAGGCAAGCAAGCGAACAGTGGCAGAAGAGGGCATAAATCAGACGGGCACCCGAAGGTACCGCGGAATACAAAACAGAAGAAGGATCGCGCTGGCGTCGCGACGCTGGAAAGAGGATCTCAGAGCGGCCGACTATTTTCCAATAATTTACCTCGGGACGTCGGGGAGGCCGGGGGGACGATGGGAGGACGGGAGGATTCGCCGGGTAGTGGTTTTCCGGCGTTGGAGGTGGTGGAGGAGAAGGAGGAGGATGCAGGAGGTGGGAAATAGCGGTTGGATGCCTACTGCTGCTAGAGAGCGGGCGAGCGCACACGACTGACACTATCGCGGCCATAAATACTGGGGAGCAGCCTCTGACGTCACCCACCGGGGGCCCGATATTATACTTTATCTCGAAACTAATTCCCCGCGAGCAGATTTATTGCAAGAAAGGGGTGAAAAAATACATCTTCTCGGCCCACGGGCCACCCGTTCGCTCCCTTCCAGCCTTTCACCCCCTCCTCCCTATGGCCTGCCATCCCAACCTAACCTAACCTGACTTATCGCGTTAATGTAAAAGTACTGGAGAGTACGAGGATAGCGATGGTTTCGTCTTCCAAGATCCGGCCTTGATCCGCGTCCTAATTTCACGACACGTTTTTGCGCCGTGCATCTTGCACTTTTCAGTATTCAAATACACGATAAACTTTTAAGTAAAATGCAGCTCTGTTCAACAACCGCGTGCTATTTTAATACAGATATGCATAGCTTTTTAAACATCACCTAAATTTTACATTTTCCAAGTGAAATTAGTAACAAAGGCGCATTTTTTAATTCGGATAAATATATATGACGACAAGGAGAAAAAAGTGTACGTCGCGAAAGAATGTACCGTGCAAAACGCGCGTATGGTTTGAAGGTAACAATATATATCGGAGATATATCGGCGTGTTATCTCTAAAAGATATATTGTACAGTAACTCTTGCGCGCGCGCGCGCGCGTACACTTTGGCATACACACGGTTTTGCGCGCGGGAAAAACACCGACATTTTTATGAGGAGCCCCCGCACGATCTAGATGATATTGTTCCGAATCGTGCGCGAGTGGACGATTCTTCTCGCGCGAAAAATATTTCATTGGCGTTTCCAATAACGCAAAATTATTTCCATGTTCGCCGAACCGTTGTTGCAATCGTTTGCGTCCTTGTATCGAGCCACCGACTATCTCATGAAGATGTTTTTAAAAATATAAGTAATAAATTATATATATTATATTATATTATAATTATAATAGAAATATATATTAAAAAAAAATTATAATCTATAAAAGAGAAAAACAGAAAACAGGGGGATTCTTTAGGCATGAAAAGATCCGCCGTCACGATATCCTTATCCCGTTGCGTCTTTTCTCGCCTGACATATAAATCCCGTCTCCAATGAAACGGTTTAATAACTGCGTAATTATAATAGAAATATATATTTAAAAAAAATTATAATCTATAAAAGAGAAAAACAGAAAACAGGGGGATTCTTTAGGCATGAAAAGATCCGCCGTCACGATATCCTTATCCCGTTGCGTCTTTTCTCGCCTGACAGATAAATCCCGTCTCCAATGAAACGGTTTAATAACTGCGGGACCGCCAATAGAAAAAACGCCGTGCGATACCCGCGAAGCGGGACAGGTCCACAGGAGTATGAAAACCTCGGGAAAAGTCCCGACGTTTACCTACACGTGTAAGCGGCGATGGCGAGGCGATGCAAACACACAAACACGTACATATACACGAGAGGCCACTCGCATTTCACACAACCACACATACGGACCGCGTCCTCACGTACGTCCGAGAAAGCCCGGGGCGAGTTTTACATTTTTATTCCGCGCTCTCCTTTTTTTTCCCTCGCTCGCAACCACCATCCCTCCATCCCTCTCTTCCCCTTCCGCCCCATCCGGTGAACGAACGAGCGCGCAATCAGCCACCCCTGCGTGCCCACCACCCCTGCCACCGCGGTAGGATTCGTACTGGAGACGGTATTTCACATTCAAAACACCCTCCTCTCTTCCCTCTCGCGTCGCGTTCTCCTCACCTCCTCGGTCGAGCCTCGAACGTCCTGGCGTATCTCTGGAAGGAATACAAAACGTGTGGATCGTGCATGAAACTCGGTGCATACGGCGTACGCATACATCTGTGTATGTGTGCGTGCGCGCGGTCCAGTTTTAATTTAAAAAATAATTAAACCGCAAAAAATATTAAACGAGCCCACCCCTGCACATTTTTGTCTCTCCCCGTGTTTTTCGGCGGCGCTCGCGTACGTGTAACAAGGGGGAGCCTCTGCGCGCGATAGGATAATACGACTTTCTTTCGTTCTCTTTTTTCACTCCCATCCCTCTTTCTCCCTCTCTCTCGCCCTTTCCTCGCATCTTTCGCTCACGTAGCGACGACGCCGAGGTTCCAGAATGTTGCGTACGTTCGCGGGAAGAGATAATTGGAAGCACAAAAAGAATAGACACGGATAACCAATGTCTCCATTAAGCGCGCGCCGATTGCAGCCTGCACGCTTGACTACTTTCTGCTCCCTTCTGCGTTTCGTCTCTCGAAGAAAATGAAGGATCTATCTTCGAGGGTGTGGGAGACGCTCGATTGACAGTATAACTACGGAATTCTCTCGGATAAGCCTTGTACAAGTGATGTAGCGCTTCGAGGGTAGGCGGTCTCCCACACTCGCGATGACACATTTCAATTTTAACTTTCTTCTCCCTCTCCCCGATGCATCGAGAGACTGGAGACTTGTATCGGAAATCGTATGTTTTGTGTAAACGCATCCTTCATATCCGATATATGCCAATTCCAAGTTTCTTTTTGTCGCGGAGACAAAGATCTTTGGTTTCGTCGACTCTAGAAGCTTAACGCGCATTATTCTACAGCAGCTATGTTATCCGTAAGATCGGAATCTTGTTGGGGTTTTACGATCCTCGGCGACAAATCCGGACACTTTTAGGTATATTATATTATATTATAATTATAATAGAAATATATATTAAAAAAAAATTATAATCTATAAAAGAGAAAAACAGAAAACAGGGGGATTCTTTAGGCATGAAAAGATCCGCCGTCACGATATCCTTATCCCGTTGCGTCTTTTCTCGCCTGACATATAAATCCCGTCTCCAATGAAACGGTTTAATAACTGCGGGACCGCCAATAGAAAAAACGCCGTGCGATACCCGCGAAGCGGGACAGGTCCACAGGAGTATGAAAACCTCGGGAAAAGTCCCGACGTTTACCTACACGTGTAAGCGGCGATGGCGAGGCGATGCAAACACACAAACACGTACATATACACGAGAGGCCACTCGCATTTCACACAACCACACATACGGACCGCGTCCTCACGTACGTCCGAGAAAGCCCGGGGCGAGTTTTACATTTTTATTCCGCGCTCTCCTTTTTTTTCCCTCGCTCGCAACCACCATCCCTCCATCCCTCTCTTCCCCTTCCGCCCCATCCGGTGAACGAACGAGCGCGCAATCAGCCACCCCTGCGTGCCCACCACCCCTGCCACCGCGGTAGGATTCGTACTGGAGACGGTATTTCACATTCAAAACACCCTCCTCTCTTCCCTCTCGCGTCGCGTTCTCCTCACCTCCTCGGTCGAGCCTCGAACGTCCTGGCGTATCTCTGGAAGGAATACAAAACGTGTGGATCGTGCATGAAACTCGGTGCATACGGCGTACGCATACATCTGTGTATGTGTGCGTGCGCGCGGTCCAGTTTTAATTTAAAAAATAATTAAACCGCAAAAAATATTAAACGAGCCCACCCCTGCACATTTTTGTCTCTCCCCGTGTTTTTCGGCGGCGCTCGCGTACGTGTAACAAGGGGGAGCCTCTGCGCGCGATAGGATAATACGACTTTCTTTCGTTCTCTTTTTTCACTCCCATCCCTCTTTCTCCCTCTCTCTCGCCCTTTCCTCGCATCTTTCGCTCACGTAGCGACGACGCCGAGGTTCCAGAATGTTGCGTACGTTCGCGGGAAGAGATAATTGGAAGCACAAAAAGAATAGACACGGATAACCAATGTCTCCATTAAGCGCGCGCCGATTGCAGCCTGCACGCTTGACTACTTTCTGCTCCCTTCTGCGTTTCGTCTCTCGAAGAAAATGAAGGATCTATCTTCGAGGGTGTGGGAGACGCTCGATTGACAGTATAACTACGGAATTCTCTCGGATAAGCCTTGTACAAGCGATGTAGCGCTTCGAGGGTAGGCGGTCTCCCACACTCGCGATGACACATTTCAATTTTAACTTTCTTCTCCCTCTCCCCGATGCATCGAGAGACTGGAGACTTGTATCGGAAATCGTATGTTTTGTGTAAACGCATCCTTCATATCCGATATATGCCAATTCCAAGTTTCTTTTTGTCGCGGAGACAAAGATCTTTGGTTTCGTCGACTCTAGAAGCTTAACGCGCATTATTCTACAGCAGCTATGTTATCCGTAAGATCGGAATCTTGTTGGGGTTTTACGATCCTCGGCGACAAATCCGGACACTTTTAGGCCTCATGTCCAACATAAGGTAGGTTAGATATATTATCTCAGGTATATCGGTCCAGAGAGCACGAGGGACCGTGCCATTATTATTGTACGCGCGATCTTATATTTATAAATATTTGATAGTATTTTCACTTTACAATTTTAAGCAATTATTTGAATCGAAATTTTGCTCCTATTTTCAACCTTAATTTTCTCACATTTGTAGATTTTATATAAAGGTTTATTTTATATAGGAAGTAAGCTCCTACTTTGTACTTTAAATAGGCAGTAAACGAACAGTAAATCTCGACTCGGGGGTATATACTCAAAAATCTTTCGCAATTTCTCGCCAACAAAATTTCGCTACTATTATACCGAAGAAATCTCATTTTAATCGTCGAAAGAAACACTTATCGTGGAAAAATACGAGTCCGAACGTGTCATCGCGTAATAAAAGCACGTATAAAAAAATCATTAGCGAAGAAAATTTCATTCTCCCATCTTGAAATATACTTGTACGCGATATAAAGAAAGATACGGGAAATATATCGCAAGGCGCACTTTTGTGGCGCCACACGATGACCTTATCCCGATGTAGGATCACGAAATCCTCGGGGAGGATTCTCCACGCGATTGCTCCGTCGCGTCGTCGCTGCGAAATCCCGAGCGGATTCGGGCCCGGGAAATGTGTCGTTCACCTAAACTAGAAAACGCCGCATTGTCTCAGGTATTGTCGGGGCGTGTGGACGGTCCCCATTTTCCGTCCGCTCTCTCGAAAGGTTCCCTAAGACCTCGTAGTCCTACCTACCGTTCGACCGCACGCCTTTCGGGCCTTCGAAAGGGACGATCCCCACTGCGACGGAGGGGCCTTAATCCACCGCGCGAACAAAAAGAGTTGGCACCGACATAATGAGAAGCTCGTAATGCGAGACCATTGTTGCGGGGCTGCGCGAACAATCGGCCCGTACTGCGTTAAGCCCTGTAAACAGTGATGCCTTCGACGACCGATTCGATTCACCTCCGGGTTTCCTCCCGTGGTGATAAACGTAAATTACATCCCGTGCGTATTAAGCACGCGCCTAAGATGAGCCTAAATGTTGGATCCGAGTGGATCTGTCGTGCGACAGACATATTTCTCTTCTCCGCAATTTTTCCTTCGCGACTTTTAAGAATCGACAACGACGGTTGTTAATAATACACATGCATGTTCGCTACATCGCGTGTACGTACGCGATGCATTAATGTAATTATTATTTAATGTATGTATCGGGAATAATGTGGGGGAGAGAGGGAGGAGAAGGATATACGAGGGTACCCGTAATTTACGACGTGCGCAGAATTTACGAGCGTCCGTCATGGAAATAGGCAGGTCGTCGTTTAATTAGCGTAATCCCGCAATTACGTTGAACTCGAAGAACTTATATCTCGTAATACATTAATTGTCTTTAATTATATATAAGTTTCCGGAGCAAAACGAAGACGCAGTTTTACAAAAACAAGTCGTATTACTTATTCGCGATCTCTAATTAGGAAGACGGCAAGCTTTTCGATTTTTCGTCAGATATCACCGGGAAAACGGTCGTTATCGAGTCTAAAGTCGATCGGACGCGACATCGATAAATTGAGCGGGATACCGATGAGACGGTTAAATGTCGGCCTCAGGTGTCTCGCATCTGATGCACCTGCGCGGCAGGTATCACTGCGACTGTCCACGTCCGATATCGCCATCTGCGCGAACCAACATTGATCGACATTATTAACGCAAGAATCGCATGTCCAAACCCGATAAATTTTTCAAACGTTTGCGCGAAAATTTTTATACGCAGATACGTGTCAAGTCTCATCGGCACATTTTACTAGTCTGTCTACCGTTTCGAGCGGAAACTGTTTTCCTATACTTTTGATCTCAATTTTCAATCCAATATTTACTTTGACACTTTAAGTATTCATCTTCTTTTGAAACTAAATATTTAATTTTTAAATTTGACGAAAGAAGAATCTATTTCAACCTACATCGCGGGGGAAAAATAAATGTTCGACATTTCCTCTCCATGTTAGTTGAGGACGATTATAAAGACGAGAAAATATTCTTCATTAATGTCAATTAAAAAAAAAAAAAAGAAAAAATATAAATAAATTCAATCCGTGTCTATTCGTCGTTTTCGTGGTCGCGCTTCCTTGACGAAGAAGGGTGAAAGGCGCGCATCGTTAAGACGTCGATAAACGCGCGAGTTGCGATAAGATTGGAGGAGAACGGGAGAGGAGGACGTCGTGGTGCATCGAGGGTGCATCTGCGGTACGAATCTGCTGGTTTACGGACCGTGCACGCGTCTATATAATTATTCTCGATGCAGGATACACATATCTTTATAAGGAAGGGCTCGCCGTATACACCGCGCGCCGGTATCCGCCGCGGTATCTTTATGGCTTATTACAACGCTTTAGGCAACTTCGTGATCAACGTGAGGAACGGGAAGAGAGGGGAGGTCCATGATCGCTCAAAGCATTTTGCCGTTCCATCAGATTTTGTTCGAGGTACATAATTGTTTAACGTTACCGCGAATACACGAAGGAAAATACCGAGATTAAAGATGTACGAGGTTTCTTAAAGGCGTTAGACTAAGCAGTTTTTAGTCAGGATGTAGAGGAAACATATTATTATACGACGTTAATAACGTATTATTAATGAGCCAAGTGTTAAAGACTCGAAACGAGCCGGTTAATTGTACAAATCCCCGCAGAGATAATGATGGTATAATAATTAAACAATCGCGGACAAGGTAATTTTTCACAACTTGATCTAAAATTCTCTGTAGGAAAATTATTAAAATTCGTACAAGAGATTAAACGAGGATAATAGAAATTAAAAGAAGCTGTTAGCTCTTGCTCTTGTTTCTCCCCCCCCCCCAGAAAGAATCATTCGCGGAACATTCAGACTCCCGCATGCGGTGGACGGTTCGTGTGACGGTTCACCTTACCGAGATAAAGGAGGACAGGAACACATTCAGATGAAGAGATAAATAGATTGAACGCGCGGAGACCGGGGGGAATCGTAGCGTGCGGGAGAGAAAGAGAGATCGGGAGAGAGTATACTGGTTCAAGGGGCCAACAATGCCCTCATTCAGGCCTCGTACACACGGGCGCATTATTGAATTCAGTCGCCTTTAGACAGATAGAGAGAGAGAAAGAGGCAGCATGCATGAGAGAAAGAGAGACAGAGTCACCGGGGAAGCAAAGTGAAGGGGAGAGGAGAGCGTGAGCTGAATGTTATCTATATTATCCGGGCAAGGGTTTTAGCCGCTCACGCTGTTTGGTGTAGATCTCTCTCTCTCTCTCTTTCTCTCTCTTTCTCTCCCTTTCGCTCTGGAGAGATTATCTTCCGCGGTATCTGAAGCCGCAGCCGCGCGCCGCCGAAAAGCGAAGTGCTCGGCCCGGGGCGAAAGGAAGAAGGGCACACGGGGGGAGGAGGAGGTGCGCGAGATCACCGCGAGATACGTTTGTGTGCCGGTGTACACGTCTAGTCTCCAAATTTAATGTGACGTCTGTGTCACGTACCTCCTTCCACCGCTGCTCCGTGTCGCGCACATAAACGGTCCATGTCTTTCTCGCTCTCTCTCCCTCTCTCTCTGTCTCACTTTCTCTCTGTTTCTCCCGCTTGTCACTCTCGTCGAAAGTATGCGCCCCTATATGCACGCGTCGTCGACCGTAGCTACGTTCTTGCCCCTCTCTTTCCACATTGCATTTTAAAATCAAGAGTTACCGGGATGCAAACATCACTCGGGAAGATTAGTTTCGTTATCTCTCTAGAAATATTAGAATAACTTTGCTATACAAATACTAATACTTATTTCGAAGTGTTATCTATTTCGAGCATGTAATCTATTTCTCATCATATCGAAGATGACGCTTCATTACTTATTGTTAGACGAGTATCTAATATCTAATACACATATGACCTAATTAATCAACACGAAATATCCAGAACTATTATCGATAATTGATAAGCTATATATAGTTAAAAACTGATCGCCGTTTGATTTCGTTGAGGCTTATCTATTTCCAATATTATATTGACAATATAAATCACACAATATTTTTATACAATAAATTATGCGAATAATTATACATTTGAAAAAATAAAATAATGTAAGATCGAAACACAAAATATAAAATAAAAAAAATTATTTGTAGAATCAAAAAAACAGCTTTCATATATTTCAAACTGTCTTATTGGGGATGTTTATTTAATCTGATAATTAATCGACAAGAATATTCTCTCTCATTGCTGCTTGTATATTTAATGTTTTCAAATATTATTAATAAAGCTTACCTTCTGCGCTTTTAACGAGTAATTATTACGCTATCTGTCGTTAATCGATGATCGATAATTTAGCGAATAACCGATACCTCATAAAATTTAATTTACCTTACGTCTCTCATGCTTCTCTTCCTCCTTTTCGTTTCTCTTCTCTTTCCTCGCATGCCTACTAAGATCTTTCTTCACGGTTCTCGTCTTTTCACCGGTTCTCGTCTCCTCCTCCATCAGCTCCTTTATAAGAGATAGATTTTCTTCGTTTCTCAGCAACATGTCGCGGAGCATCCTGATAATCGGCGTGTTTCCGTCGACATCATCGTACTCGACACTGGTGTCCGGTTGGAGGAGAATTCTTTGCAACGACTCATGATGTTTTCGATTTCGTGATTTCTTTGGCAGTTCCTCGGACAGCGAATTCCGCGACGAAAGAGATTTAACTATCCTTTTTTGCGATTTAATCGAGCTGTCGGCATCTTCACCGCTAAGATAACCGAGATTATTTGATCTTCGATTCGAGTCATTCTTCGATTGAAGAGTCCCGCCTTTTTTTACCGTCTTATTGTGTTTGACGGGGATCTCGAAAATATCGTCGATCAACGACGCAGTCGATTGATCGTTTCCCTTCCCCTTCGTTTTCGCGTCATTTACGATCGGTACCTTCGTGCTGAGCTCGCTCAATGGTCTTCTCGTCTCTTCAAGTCGAGACGAATTGAGATTCCCCGCATCCTCCGTCGAATTCCATCTTCGTCGGGCGACATCGAACGGATGTTGCAGTATGCCGCTGACGACGCGAGTCTTATCCCTTATGTAGATGTTATTCTGACCGGTAGAATTCTCCTCCTCGGACGATGGTATGGTCTCGAGCATGTTATAGATGGCGGCCTTCAACGAATCCTTGTCCTCCCGGAAAGCGCGTGGGACGATCTCCGTGCCAAAACGAGCGACCGGCGTTTCAGCCCTGAACATCCTCAGGTGCAGCGTCGGTTCCTCGTGAACGACGTCGACGTTGAGATCGACGCCCTCCTCTCCCGGACCGTTCAGTCTCACCGCCGGTATCAACGTCTTTATCTGCTGCCTTACGTCATCGGGTGCTTGGGAAATATTAACGAGATGCTCGAACAGCGCCTTCAGGTACGCGCCCCTCGTCGCATACGCCAGGTGATTGAAACCGATTCCGTGCACGAGCCTGTCGTACTTGCGGTGGAGGAACGTCGCCACGGTCACCGCGTCGCTCTCTTTCACCTTCGTGTAATCGATGGCGCGCATCAGACCATACGTGTCCACGTCTACGTTGGAATCGAATACGTCTTTCTTCAGCTCGATCGGCTGTGCGCCGGGTCCCGTAGTTTTTATTTTGTCCCTGAAGTACTCGAGAGCCTCCTGCTGTACGGGATCCTGTTGCACGCTCTCCAACTCCTGGCCCAGATCCATGATGGCCTCCAAAAGTCGACCCTTGGTCACGTACTCGAACGGATCTTTGGGTAAGTTCAGTCGACGCAGCAGATCGGGAACGGAAAAGAACTTGATGATGCCGCGAATGAGTCTCTCGTCCCTTGTCTTCGGCAACGCGAGGAACAGCGACTCCACATTGACGTCGTCTATCGTTCGCGGTATTATGCGATCGATCTTAGTCTCATTGTGCAGAGTACGATTCAGGTACTTCAACTCGGTTTGAAACTCGCCGTCGTTCGGTTGACCGGATACACCTTTCAATAAACGCTCGTTCAACATGTACAGCCTCTGCTTATAAGTGGGATATGCCGTATGAAAGTCGCTTTTTGTATCATTCATTAAAACGGACTGCAATCCAACTTGCAAGAGATACTTTCTGATAGTTTGCAATTTGCTCGCATGGTATCTGTAATCGCGCAGCTGTTTCAACGCGTACTCCACTTCCTCCTCGCGAATGCCATGCGCGACATCCGTCTTGAGGATCTCGATGCTCTTTCGTACCTTATCGTCTATGTCGCCGTTCTCGGCCGCTTTTAGCAACTCCATGAGCAACTGTTTCGGCGTGTCGTCCGCCGACAAGTTCCTCTGCACGATCGGTGTCTGTATCTCCTGACATCGTAAGAGCACTTTGAGATCGTCGTACTTGCGATCGCTCGGGATCTCGTCAATGGCCAGATTGATATCGTATGGTGTCGGCTCCTCGTGATACGTCTGATTTTCTTTAATCTTCAACATCACGTAATCGTGCAGAAACACTTCCATGTCGTCAATTACCGATTTGCTCCCGATCAGCTCCGGTTTACGGATAAATTCCCTCATCGTCACTCGGATCATGGTGTATATTGTTCCCTGGAGGAAACCGCCCCGATAAACGTCCTCGATGGGTGCAGTCAGAGCGTTTGCGTGACTTAGCGTGTACAGCCTTAGCGGTACAAACTGCTCGAACGGCATACTATTTAATCCGGTAATTATGTGATTGTGAAGCTGTTCCTTGTCGAAATTATGCATATTATCCACACAGGCCTTGAAGGCATTTTTCATAGCACCGTCCATTTTCACGTCGCGCAGAAACAACGACGACATATAAATAATTAACGCCCATTCGTTGTGAACGGTCTCCGGATTGGTCTGAAAGCGATAATTCGGCGGCAATACTTGGATCAGATTGTCGGTCTTCGATATAAAATCTCGGAAGGTTACGCACGGCGCAGAACCCATGATCTGCGTGGTGTTTATGAGAACCGTTATACGATCCTGAGGAACATTTACCTTCTCCGGCAACGATTTCGTGTTCGTCTCCAAGTAATCGAGGGCGGTGAACATCTCGCCGTTCTGCAGCTCCTTGATGTTTCGCAGAGCAGCCAACAGATCGAGGATGCGCAACTTGAAGGTACGTGACGTACGATAAACGTCGAGATCCCATGGGAGAAGCGACGCGATATTCGTCACTGACAGAAATCGCAGAAGCGGTTTTATCACAGTGAAACGAGTGCACGGTATCGACCGTATCAGAACTTCCACGTGTTTCGACGTGACATCGAAGTCGGGCAACGATTTTAACGTTGCCTCCGCGTTAGTCAAAGCTTGCTTCGTACTCATATTCGTGGGATTGGCCACTTTGCAATAGTGCAGGATCTTGGCGATTTTCATCTTTCGCGATTCTAGGCTGGCAAGATTGAAATGAATGGGCAGGTATGGCATCAATGTAGCCAACTTGCAGTTTGTTATAATCTGCTTCACGTAAAAGGCGCTCAACGGCAATGGCAGTATCAGCCTCTCGATTTCCATGTCATTCACCACGGGTATGTTTGGCATCTTGCTAACGATTCTTTTGGCGAAATTGACAGAATGTAACCAGGGTTTAAATTCGTTGTTTTTAGATAACTCGTTCAAAACCGCTAACACACGCAGTTTCTTCGTCTTATAATTGGTCAATTGGAAATTCATGGGCAAGGATGAGACGACATTTATGATCGTCATCTTAGTCTTAAGTGGCTCTATCTGCTTATACTGCTCGAATGGAATCTCTTCTATGATAGATCTTATGTCATCGCTGTTCACTAACGCCACTTCTGGTATCACGTTGGAGCTAATCTTTGCCGATTCGCTCGTAAGCGCATCGAGGGCTGTTTTTAGCTTGTCGTTCTTTGCGGATCCAACAGTCGCGCTCAGCAATGACAGAACATTGTGCAACGCCAATTTAGCATTATCCGTTCGCTTTATAATGATATTTCCAGGCAACAACTTAATCAACGGCAGAGGTCTCAGGTATTTCTTGATGAGCTCAACGTGAGGTATTCCTTCGACGGGAAGTATGTTCAGGAGCGGCGCCAGATCATCCTGCGTGATGTTCGGAACGTCGGGATATGTCTCTACTTCACGGACAAGTTTTTCCAATTCCAAATGAACGTCCGTAATATTCAGTTGCAATAGTTGTCGCAGTAAATGCAACGCTTTCGTCTTAAACGTCGGTCGATTGTCCAAAGTAAACGACTGCGGCAATAGATTTAGCAGTTTCTCAGGCTTGAGAAACTCGCGTATCTTCGACGGAGCGATAGGATTGATGAAATCGAGATCTTCGGCGGATGGTGTGTGAAAAGTTCTGCGAGACGATCGTCTCACCGAGCCAGCTCTCTCACGTATCGATTCTCTCACTAAAGTCATGGTCTTGTAGAGAATCTTTCTTTGTTTCAAATTGGGCGACTGCAAACAAATGTCCAGGACGGCAGCAAGGCCATTGATTGATGCACCATACTTAGTGTAGTTAAAGTCCGGTGGCAGATACTTGATCAGATTATCATGATTTAAGAATATCTTGAGTGGAGCCAGATCATACTTAAGCTTCAGACTCGTCAAGGCATGATGCATGCTCTTAACGTCTCGCTCAGTGACGAAGTTGAAACGTTTTTCGAGATTTTCGCGCAACTTGTTCGCAGAGCTATAGACATTTGTGTTCTCGATATCGCTGCTCTCGATCAGCGACAGCAGATGAAGCAGTTTCTTGACCGGAGTGGAAAATATTTTCCAATTCGTGTCCTTGGGAATGTACTTGTAGAGTTCTTCGGACTGCAGGAAGATCTTGATGGGCGCAAAATCTCTATCGCGCGGTATCAGAACCAGCATCTTCTCCCAGTCTTTTTTGCTCAAATGTCTCTTTGAGGACGTCTTGCTGGGGCCCATCGTCAACATCAGAATACGCTTCAAAGACTGCAAATGCTTCCGCATGTTGTAATCGACATACATTGTTTCCTCGTGTAACAGATAATCAACGATAGTGCTGAGTATTTCGGTATTATCGTCGGATATGTCGGAAAATTCCTCTGGATTTAAATAACTCAATACTTCAGGATCTATGATGAAATTGAGATAGTCTACGTTGGTTTGTTGAACATGTTTCAATTCCAGTTGCAATGGTCTGAGCTGATAACCGGTGACGATTGGACGATCGCCCAACTTCTCGATTTCGGACTGTAATTTCTTCAATTCATGCGCTGTGGTATGATTACGGTGGACCTCCGGCAAACTCGACATCTTGGATAACAAAAGAGTCAGCGGCATCTTCGATTCAACGATTTCATTGTCATGAGTGAAACGGGACAGAAGGTCGATGTTGAATAGTTGTTCGATCAACTTAAATTGTGGTCTGACTTGATGCGGCATAGAGTTTACTACATCTTCGAGATCCGAGATCAACGTACCTGCGGATTCTCTGTCGACGGGTTCGATATTTCTCAGTATCAAGAGCGCATCGTGGAGTCGCGTGTCGTTGTTTATCTGGTTTTGCTTCCAAAGGATGTCCAGCAAAGTGCGATATCGCTCTTTGGGATCTGCAATCGGAAAGACGGTGCGGGCGAATTTATCGTTGTATCGTCCCTGATTATGCAGGAACAGTCTGACAGGAGCCAGCTCGTTGGTGTAAGCGATTCCCACGTCATCGAGTACGGTCAGCAAGTCCACGTCCATCCCGAAATCGAGTACGTCCTGTCTAACAGCGCTCAACAATTCGAACACCTTGTTGTTTTGCTTGATTACAGGATGCTGTAGCAGACGACGCAACAATGCCAGCAGCGATAACTTGGCCGATTTTGCGAGAGGCACGATGACCCTGAGTCTGTTGAGTCCCGAAGCAGTCAGAAGATCTCTCACGGGATCGTAAATGGCCGCTTTCGCAGTGGCAACGGCGCTCTTCAACATCTCGACTTTTGTTTTCCATCCGTTCAATTTTGTCTCGACGTTGGAGATGACTTTCGTTAAAGCAGGGTTATCGGCAATGTCTGTCCGACGTTTCGCATGATACAAAATCGCCAGCAACAATTCCTCCTTCTCCAGCGAATCCGAGTGTTTAAACTCCTCCGGCAAAACACTATACACCCACTCTGGCGTCAGTAGTTTCCGTAGTGGTTTGGCGAAAGAATCGACGGGCAGGAACGACAAAGCTTCATTGATCCGCGCCTTACTGGCACGCGTCTCCTCATCCGGATATTCGTCGTATCTGATTTCTTTCAACGCCATCAACGCGGCTTCCGTCAGGTTCTTCATTTTATTTTTAGCGACAATCTCCTCGAAATAACTTTGCAGCCAAGCTTGTCGTTTGTCGGACGAAACTGTCACGTTTCGTAATTCGTTTACTTCTTGCAAAAGTGGCTTGTAAACAACGTTGCTCGGATCCTGCAACGATTGGATCAGGTAAGCGTAAATCGACGTCTGACGAGGACGTTCGTTGCCGTCCAAGGAACTCAACGCCGCTCGGACGCGTCTCAGTAACAGCTTCTCAGTGCGTATTACGCTAGATTCGGTCAAGTATCTCAGCAGCATAATCAATGCGTCGCGTGGGCTGGCCTTTTCCAATATCGACAGATTTAATCTCGGTACGAGCGTCATCAAATTCGCTTTCTTCAGCAGTAGAATCACAGGCTTTACGTACGTGTTGTTCGGCAGGTATTCCAGCATCGCTTCTAATGTCCGCTTTTTCAGGATCTCGATGTCAATCTGATCTTTCTCTTCTAGAATGCTCACCGCCTGTTTTACAAGACTTGCCAGATGCCCATCCGACGCGATATATTTAACGGGATAGCTCAGAACCCTGGCGAGGATGTTCTCAGGCGTGCCGCTGATGGAGATATTCCAGTCACCCACGTTCATATATACGGATGATTTCAAGATTTCGTTCTTCAGCGTATTATTGACCAACAGTTGTTGAACTAGGTAGACGAAGTCGACTCGATCGAAAGTTCTGACCTTTAGCGGTGGTCCGTCAATGTTGTCAAGAGCGAAGATCAGCGCCTCGGAGAAGCTTGCGCTTGCTCCCTCAATTTTCAAGCTTACCGTTCGTAATATTAACAAGAGCCTCTCCCTTGGCGCGTGCACACCAGCTAGATTGAAATTTGGCGATAGAAACGCGAACAGTCTCTTCTTCTTAAAGAATATTTTGAGCGGTAAATATCGCGGATCGCTTTCAATACCCGGTAGTTGTTCTAGAAGGAGTTGTAGATCCTCCGAGGTATACAGATTGATCAGTAGCGGCTCCTCGAGGTAGTTGCGAGCGTTCTGGAGGGCCTTGGATAGAGACTCATCGGATTTCACGGAAGCGAGCGTCAAAGCCCTCTTCAGCAGTGCTAACAGTAGATTTCTGGGAGTCTCGTACTCAAACTTGTTGAATTGATAGCCGAGGATGTCGAGGATATTCGGCTTGGACAGGAAATTCAGCATGGGAGCGAATTTCTCGCTCTTGAAGGCGTTCGGTATGCGCATCAGCAGAGAAAAAAAATCGACCTCCACGTCCATCGAATCATCCCTCTGAAAGATGACACCAGAATCGTAGAGCGGACTCCGTCTACCAGTCAGACTCTCAGCGCGACTTTTGTAGACGAAATTGTCGATGACGATCGCTTGCGGCTTGTTGATCGGGATGCTCCTCAAACGAGTCAGCGCGAGCAACGTCAATTCCCTGGGATCATCATTCGCCCGTTTATCTCCGAAGGCATAGGTCCACGGCAGATCGTCGGACAGATGGGAACGTAACGTTCTCATCGCGTCGCTCACGTTCGGCTGCAAACACGGCGTGTCGAAAGTGTCCAGATAGTCATTCATCTCATATTGATTAATTGGCGCCGTGTAAGCATAATTGCCGTTATATGCCAGTTTTTGCGAGACAAAGGACGTCAGCAAAGACAGAGGTTTACTTAAATGTTGTAGATTCGAGTTTCTACGAAGACGCGACAACATTTGCAGAAGAGCTTGATCGCCCGTTTCGTAGAAGCCAATATCGAGATCTCGAAAATGCGAGTCATCAAGATGATTTGCGAGATATTTCGCCACGGCAGTAACGTTAATCGGGTAATAATTGTTCGTAATCGTCGAGAGCATTTTCTGTTTGTCCTTCCACGTGGAAGCGAGCGCATAAGGCTCCGCGCCGAGATTCTGAAGCAACAGCGAGATTGCTTCCCGGGTTGCCCTGGACGACAATTCGTCCACCTCCAGGCGTTCGAGGACGGCCCTCAGAAAATCCATCGCGTTCTCCAGACTTGGTTCTATGTTCCACAACAGAGGATCCTCGGCGCGCGAACGCTCCCTCATTCGCTGCGCGACAAAACTGACAGCGTCGAGGATCTCTGGATCCGTTAGATCGAATGCCGGATAATTCATTAATATCGCGGACACCACGCGCAGATTCAGCGTTCTAACATCATTGCGAGCCGCTCGCAACACAGAGTCAACGTCCTTTATCAAGGATAGAGGTCTGTGCTTATCGTGCGAAATCGACTTTATCGTTTCCGAGTTCACTTTCCACAGCATGTCGGTGAGCGGCGCTTGTTCTATGACGGCACTGATGTCGTGAAAAATGTTTATACAGAGCGACGCATATTCGGAGACGAAGCGATTGTCAATTCTCTCCAGCATTTGCAGGAGTTTGTACAGCTGTTGCTTCGGCAACTTGTTTCTCAGCGCCGGCAAGATGGGCAGCAGCTCGTAGATGGCGACCCGACGATTTCGTACGGCGTCGTGGACGAGCTCGAGAGGTACTCTCGCGTGATCATCGAGACAGAGCAGAAGCACGCGGCCCAACGCCGTTACCAGATTGTCTCGTAAAACTGCGGCGGCCTCCAAACGCGATAAAATATCCTGCGACGTGATAGCCGGATCATCGGCAATGCTTTGTAAGGTATGACTGGCTGATGCCATCGACCTTCGCAGGCTACTACGATGGTTCAAGCAATGTTGACCGTAATGCTTTCGTCCATGTGAATTCTACAATACCAAGCGATAGAACAAATACAAAGAAGAGTAAATTTATTACTCATCTGCCAATCTTTGTCAATCATATTGAGAATACTGAGACTTTATATAAAGAAAATAAATCGGATATTTGTGAAATAATATGGATTAATATTAATAGTCCAATTTACTAGAAGAATATTTCAACTAAATTAATGTGTTGATTATAAAATTAATTGTACGTGCTTTCCTGCTAATATTTGTGTTGACTATATGTAAAAAAACACAGAAATATAACGTGAGAGAGGAAGAGGACTTTGAAGAAATTTATTACAAATATCTTATTTACGCTCACCGATGCTTGTCGTTCAGCAACAGATTCTGCGAATTGACAGAATAATATCGACGCCGTTACGGTCAGTATCGCGATCCAGTTTATTCGAAACAGGATTCGGAGATTTGGAGTATTATATCGACGTTTGAGCGACGCGACCTTTTCCCTTTCCAGAATACAGTCCATATAATCCAAAAATGCATTCCTCACATTCGCCATCTATAGAGAAATATCAAATTACAGTCCAGTTGCGATCTCTCTCTAAAAGCTGTCTGAAATTTTCGTTATTCATTTAGTCGAAAGAAAAATCCATTTTTCTCTATATGCTTCAACAAAAGAATTTTATGCTATTTATAATATCTTATCATTGATTGTGTACGAATACAAATCTAGATGCATATTTACAGTTATGATGTTATTGTCTTGAATCTTTATGCCTGCGTTTTATCACGACGCGAACATTGGTGTTTGCTATGCTAACACGAAATAAAAACACACGCCGATAAGAAATTAATATTCGCACCGAGTTCAAGGTGTATTATTTGTATGTTACGTTGGATTTATTGTTTAGTCTACGATCCGCCAGTTGTTACAAGCCGCAATCTCGCGAAAATATATGAATCTCATACCAGCAACTCTCCAAAATATTTTCTATTTAGAGGTATGAAAGTAATAATTGGATTAAATTGCGTATAAACATGCGGACGTAAAGAGAAGCAATAATTAAAATAAAATCTATGTAAATACATGTAAGTATAAAAAAATACAAGTATAAAAAAATATACATTGTATACACATTTTGATTTTGATTGCCAAATTAATTAATCGAATTCATACGTAAATGGAATTTATCCGCAAATGAATACATACAAAAATACGTTATTCCTGCTCGTAAAGAAAGAAAAATGCTCAGTGTAAAGTACGAATCGTGCGGTTCGTGCGGTTCGCAATCACAATCACTTAATGTAGAGTGGCACGATTAAAAACTCTCAACACAATGGAACGTCACAATCTCTCCATAATCGTTCAAGAAAAAATTGTACGCATTCATTGCGATAACCGATTTATATGAACTCAAACGTGTCCTAAAGGCTATGATTTGTATCTAATCTACTAGGCATGGATCTGTCTATCACTAGCTATGATCATTTTCAATCGAGTCAACGTATATTAAAGAGTCTTACCGTGTAACGAATATGAGGGACACGTATCCCTCAATAAAGCGATTTGTCACCTCGCGAGTATATCAATCTGGTGTGTTTCTCTCGTGTGTTTTGCGATTGGTGACGATAGAGGCTCATCGAAGACGTCGATCGACGTTCGGATTGTCCGCGACTCTACCGTCAATCGGATCGGATCGACGGTGTGACCGATTAAATCGGTAGCGCGAGCTCGCGATGACGAATCGCTAATCGATTTCGAAACTACCTCTCCTCCTCCGTTTATCCGACACGCGCGTGCGAATCGCCGCTACACGAAGAGTGTCGAAGAGTGAATCAATGCACCTGCATGCACGTGTATGCATGCGAGAAGCGATAATGCGGCGAAACGTATCGAAAGAGCCGGCGCGAACTAAATTTCTATGAAATTTCATTCGTCGCGTTTTCTCGTCCGTGAAAATTGTGGAAAATCGCGTCTAGCAATTTTCAATCGTCAACATCGTTTGTGCCGGCTTCGGTCTGGATTCATCATATTAACAGATGCGTTAATAAAATGTGCTTAATGATGTAAAAATTTTTATGATAAATTTTGTGTTAATTAATTTGAGCAAAACTTTTACTTTTTTGAAAATCCATCTTTTATATATGACGCTTTATTCATCATCACCGCGAGATTCACTAAAAATGGAATCGATTTACAAAAGGAGCATTATTTTTTATAATTTTATTTCTAATTGTTTCTTTTGCGCACAAGTCTTACCGGTCGAAAATTAATATTGTGTGTGTACTCACGTAGAAATTTTCTTATTAAAATCTTATTTATATTATCGTTACTTTTATATGCATATTTTATATATTTCTAAATAATCTCTCTTTCAATTGCTGTATCGTAAATAAGTTACAATATATGTCATAAAAAGAAACGGGTATTAATCATCGCGCTAAATATATTTGTAAAGGGGAGCTTTGTTCAAAGTTTCTTTTTATTAGCTTCATGGTGGCACTCGCATATATCCCGAACGCCTCGACGATAATAAAAGCGTTGCATCGTGTGTTCCGAGAACGTTAGTTTCTTGCGGTATGAAGGAGAGAGCGATCCTTCTGCACGCGCGTGCTCGCCGATGCGTGTATAACGAGGCCGTGTCCTAAGAAATCCGAAAAAGCGCTCCCGCGGGGAGAGGAAAGCAGATGCGTCGGCCCGGCTCCTTGACGCGCAATTGACGTTGACCGAGGCGGAAAGGATCACTGACAGGACGTCGATGAATTATCGCGTCTTGGTGCGTCGTAATTAATCGTCGCGCTTAACTCTCCCCTTTCGCGATCGCCGTCGTTGTGGGTCCACCGGCTAAACGGAGGGAGTTTAATGTTTCCAAAATTTCAAATAAATTATCGAGACGCCGTTCAGCGATCGATGAAATTAAACGATTTTAATCCACCCTAAGTCAAAAGCCTATTTTCGATCTCCATCTTCAATCTAACATCTATTTGATGCTTTAAGCGATTACATTATTTTTTAAAAAGCTATTTAATCTGTAGTTTATATTTACCGAAAGCTCCTATTTTGTACTTTTAAATAAGAAATTGTTTATTTGAGATATAAAGAGTAAGGGCATAATTCCGATACGAATTTCGATTAAAATCTTTTAGAATCTATACACATGAGAAAATTGAGGTTGAAAATAGGAGCAAAATTTTGATTTGAATTTTCAAAAAAAATTACTTCGTCTAATGGCTTGATTCCGATTTACAAATAAATATATTCAAAGAGAGTGAGAGAATGCAAGAGAGGGATAGATTGAGAGAGAAATTGACACAATGAGAACGCAATGCATTTTGTGAAAATAATGTCTCCTTTTTACCGCGCGGCAGTTTATAAATATACGTGTAGGCAGAGACACCGTTCCGAGAGATGCGAATGCGATAAGCTATCGGCATTATGCAGTCGCTTATAAAAACTCGATTGTCGTTGAACGGGCAAACATTGGATTAATCTCGCGATCGGCTCCCTTTTTTTCCGGCCGGTATATCGAAATGTTTTCTCTGCGAAAAATAATGCTGATTTATACAGCCCGTGTTAATTCGAGATTGCGCGGTGATTGCGAGATCGTAGTGTAAAAAATATGTATATATATATATATATATATTTTTTTTTTTTTTTTTGGGAAAGGTTCGGCGATAGTTCGGCTGAGAGTTTATCTGATTCGCGCCAGTTACACGGCGAGAGATACATCCGGTTCCCGCGAGTGTTTCTCCACACAAGAACCGTTTTTAATTTTTTAATAACGTTCTTTCGTAATCTATCCTCTTTAATGCGCGACACTATGAAATACATATATTTGCGATATAGAATATAAAATAAATAGTTCCAAAAGAGAGTGATCTGAATCCCTCGTGATTAAAATATCAAAATAGATGTTAGATTGAAAATTGAGATCAAAAGTACTTAGCTTCGAACGATTCAAAAATGTATATAAAAATTCTTGAGACATCGTGTATATATTTAAAAGCACACACACATACACACATACAGGTTTTTTTTTTTCATTTTTAAAGACATACTTTACAAACATGACTTTCTGGAGCACCTTCCGTGTTACTTTAATAACGTCATAATCTATTCCCCAGAGTGCGTGGAGAGAGATCGAGAAGACTTTTTTCTTCTCAAATCCATCTCTCTTTCTCTAAAGTCGATCTTACGACACATTCGACGAAGATCGCAAATACGACACGAGAGAGAAAGAGAGCGCAATCTCGTCGACAAGCAGGGAGATCTCATCAAGCGACATCGGACCGTAGCGATCCGGACACAACGGCGACGACATGCATCCTATTTTGCGGCGACGAGTCTCGTCGGCAAATTTTCCACATGGTACAGCGTGGCTTAATAAGGATATCTCGAGGCGTGGTGGTTTATATAGACAACCGTGTGGGCCGTTCGCGCAATCTCGACATGCAAATTCACTCCGGACGATGTTTGACCGGAAGATTCCTTCCTCGCGCGCTCTCCCTCTCTCACGGGGGTTGGCGAGAGAGGAACGAGGGAAAGGAAGGGGGGGAGAGGAATACATTTCGTAGACACGCGTATTTATGTATAGGCGCAGAAAGAACGAGAGAGGCGAACGCCCTAATGCAGATGAGATGGTATCGCCCGCTAGCCCAGTAATCGCGAGGATCTCAGAAGTCCGGACAATACCGGGGGCCGTTCTCCACTGTTCGGGAACACTCAAACATCGTGTGACAATGGCGCCGAATGGGCGACAGCTGCTTAACGCTCGCCCTCGCGCCCTCATACGATTCTCCTCTCTCTATCGTTCGCGGGGAATTTTTAACGGCACATTTTTCCCGCGTAGCGGAGAAAAAAAGGATGCTGGATCCGGAGAACGGAGCTTACATATCCGTTGCGCGAGGAAAAAATGCTGCGAGCTATATACAGGAGCTAGCTTCTGCGTCTTTTTTTTTCAGACAAATTGAAAGAGGTTTTAGACCTGTCTGTTTTAATTGCGCTCAAATTTTTATAATTTGTATAAAGAATGAGATGCGTATATTCGTGTTTTGGAAGCAAAGAAAAGAGAGAAAAGAAACAAAGAGCAAAAATAAATGATATCTCGGTACTATTGGATTAAGTTGCAAGCAATTTGTTTATACGACGAAAGAGGCAAACTCTGTCTCAGGATGCAGGCGTGAAGCACGCGTTCTGGAAACGTGACACGCGTTTGCCAGACGAAAACGCGAACCCCACGGAGAGGCACAAAAGGAAGCCGAATAACGTTGTAGTTAGTGGTAAAAAGCGAAGTGATAGCGGGTACGAGAAAAGCGAGACGTCCGATGCTTTCTCTCTCTTTCTTTCCCGCTCCATCTCGTATGCCTCCCGTAAAAAGCGAAAATCCGCAGATCGGCGATCGACGATAACCGAAAATACAGCTGCAGTTTGCGGTCACCCGATGCACACGGTGGTCGTAGATGGCCGATCGCGATTACCAAAACGTAGAACGAGCCCCGAGCAAAAACGAGATGGAAGCCGAGAGGGTGACAGAGTGTGCGCGTATAAATGTGTGTGTATATAAGAGAGAGAGAGAGAGAGAGGGAAGGAAGAGAAGAAGAGCTCGTAGAAAACGTATTTTGACTGGAACAGCCGTAATTTGGCGAGCATTGTGCTTCGAGCATCTCGTCGAGAAGAAGAGAACTCGCGACGACGTGCGGTTTTCACGAGAATGTTCCGTACGTCTTCGCATAATGCTGCGCGACCGGCTTTTCCCCCACGGGGCCTCGAGAAATTTGTTTGCGCTTGTTGGTACCGTCGAGTGTCACAATCGTTTGTGCGTCTCCGAAGGGAGGCTCCGTCGGGCTATTGTGGTCGCTCGATCGTAGTCACATTCGAGACGTTCGCGCGTGATAAATTACGTACGAGCGCAGCTTGTGTCCCGCCGCGATCCCGATGACCGAATTCTCGAATACATATATTTCAACATTATAAAAAAAGAATTTTTGTTTCTATTTATACAAGTATCTGTAAAAAAAAAATATAAGTTTATAAAATAATAATTTCCAACAAAATCATTTATCACTCTTATATTAAAAATATTTATTTAAGATCTGTGTCTCTTAAATCAATCCAATAATTATAAAAGACTCAGCGTGTGTTTTGCCCGTTTCAGACCACTCGATTATGGAAAGTTTTCAAGACGCTAGTCTGACAAAGTCGCAGCAAATTCCGAGATATGATTAAACCGAAAAGGAAACGGTTCAAACGCCTTTACAAACGAAAACGAATAATCTTCGTGACGCTTTGCCTCACTGTTCCAGGATGTAACTAATACATTATCGTTCCGAGATATGGACCCATATCCTGGGGGACTCGCGTTGGTAGCGCGATAGATGACTGTAGGAGGTCCTATGACGTCCTGGGGGTTCTAGGACCAATGAGCAACGGGATATCAATCTCGCCACCTGGCTGAGACAGAGTTTTGTTTGGACTCACGCACAAGTCACTCTTCTATACTTTATTTTAACATCTATATCTGCTTGTAGAGATAGAAAAAAAGAGAGAAAGAGAGAGAAAAAACCATAGGTTTTCCGTGATGAAAGAAATATATTATAATTTCACAGAAAATTTTCTATAAATGATATTTGTTAATTTTATATAATACTGGAAGCGATTCCACAATTTTACTCTATAAATTTATCTCGTAATGTATCAAATATAATTGATGCCTTTGATTCTCGCATATATTTCGATATATATTTTTAAACAACACATAATTTTTTCTTTTTTGCTATAAAACCAATTATGAATTTTTGAAACGATCGCTGAGTCGCATTGAGTTAGTTAAGTCATTCGTTAGAATCGTAGGGATGTTCACCGATGTCGCCGTGGAACGTCGGTGTCAGTGACAAACGAGCGGTACCGTCGCGACCGAACCCTCGTCACACCGAGGTCCGAACCTCGTGGATGCGAACACGCATGACCTGTCCGATTTTTGGGAACGGAATTTTTTAATAGGGATCGCAATCGCACAGCTCCGACGAAGCCCATTCATAAAGACACGAAGAGACACGACGGAAATCGTATCGGTATCCGAGATAATTAGAATCGAAGATCGTTGATGTTATCGAGATGAGCAACGTACTCACTTGTATCGTAAATTCTTGTATCCTGCTCCTCGATTCTAACAATATGTCTCTCGTTTTTTCAGTTCCACCAGAGAAAAAGAGAGAGATGCATTTTTTATAAATATAAAACTCAGATTCTTGAGAATATCGGATGTAGCTGGATACTTTTTGGAAAAGGCAAGAAGTAAATCTCTTTAAATAAATACTTGATTATTCATCGTGTTAGTTTTTCTATAAAAGGATCTAATATTTCGGGTATTGATTTGAAAAATATTATAAATTACTGACACAATCCCTTTGAGAATTTTCCTTGACGCAAGAGAATAGGGTGTGGCTTACACGGTAGTCAAATAAGACGAGCGTTTCGGGGATCGTAGAATTGACGACGGATCCGGTTCGAGAAAGGTCCCGGAGTTAAGTATGGGTGTTCCCCGGGGGATAACAGGATGTCTTCTCTGATTGCTCCCTTGTCCGCGAGATTACTGCCGGCGAGCCGGTGATATTTCGGATTTCGTCGCGCGTATCTGCATTTCTAATATCACCGGAGAGAGCACGGTAGCACCGTTCGAGATTTAAATATTGTTACGATTACGAGAGGAATAATCTGGTGCATATAATCTCGAGATATGAACGTATCGAGAAGTTCTGAGAAATTATATTTCTCAGATGTCAGCGAGCGACAATCTCGGCGAATGAGAACGTTAACGAGGTTACGAGGACGTGATAAAAAAAGAGAGAAAAACTGAAATTTATTAGCTGGTTGTCTCACTTTCTTTTTTCTCGTCAAGAATTCTATAGAGTGTATAGGAGCAAAATGTCTTACATCCCTTTCTTGATGATCTCTCTCGCGCTATCTTTTAATTTATCATACTCGAGAGAATTTTTCCGCATTTTCTTCCTTATTTTCACGATGGAAGAGAAAGTTTCAAAATTTCTACAACCTCGATTTTTCGAAGAATCGATAATCTCGTTATTGAAAATAAAACTATACTCTAAATCTGAAATTTTAACGAAAGTACACACGCGCTTCGCGCCATCTCGTCCTTATTTGGGAGATCAGACGATGCCGGAAGGGGCAGCAGAGAGGAGGAAGGAAGAGTTTAGATGGAGAAGTGGCGAGAGAGAGGAGGGTTGGTCTTGTACGACGCGTCCGTCCCCTGCGTCTATGCAGATACGCCGCACTGATACGCTTCAGCTCCCGGTCTCTAGCCCCCGCAGATAGAGCCGATATTATTCAGCTAGCCTCCTCACTAATTCCATTCATTCATCGGAGGGAACGTAGGGAAGCCGAGGCTTCAGGCTCTCAACGTAATGTCGCGGACGCTCGCCGCCGTCCTTAGAATTTCTAACCGAAACACGCGTCTTCCTCTAACGCTACGTATAACGAATTCCACAAACACCACATGCAATTTTCAATTAATATTTTCATATTAATTGCATTCTCTCCTCATGAAAAAATATTTTATATATGTGTGCTTTTTCTCTCCTTCGAAGAGATATTATGAAGCGAAAAATCACATTTGGACGATATCTAAATATAAGAATTCTTCATGCGTTGTGTGATTTCTTTGAATTTGAATATTTCTAATTAAAATAAACTCCGATTATAAAGAATGTATTTATCTAATATCGCGAGACGTGAGGAAGCATTGTTTCAAGCAGAAGTGACCATATGTCGGAACATCAATCTGAGGCGCAAATCCGTCTCTCTTCCTCTCTCCACTTTAGTGTCCGCAAATAGTCCCGCAGGAATATATATTTAGAAAACAACAACGAAAAGGGATCTATCGGGACCTGCGAGACTGGCAGATGCGCAGCGCGAATTACACGGTGGATTGTAACGACAGGATCGCCGCGGGGTATCCGCATTACGTTCTGGCCACGTAACCCTCGTTAAGGGGCTACCTAATGGAGGAAGGGAGGGGGACGAGCCACCCCCGTATTGCTCGACGATAGTTTACCAGAGACTATTAACTAACCGAGTAGGGCAACCTGCTACCGCAAGCTAATCCGGCTTGTCTAATCTCGATGGTGCGAGAGAACGTACACCGCGATTACTCCTGGTTAAGATCGTCAACTAAAAAAGAGGCAGTCTCCGTTGCTTTTTACGACCGCTTGATTGCGGGCAGTTTACCGGCAACTGCATTCCCAGGTAAATTATATTGTAGATAGAAATCGTTCACGTATTTTCGCGTAGAAAGCGTCTGTAAATAAATATTCTCTAATTTAAATCCGCGTAAAAGCGTAGCGATTTTCGCGACTCGCGCTTTTACCTCTCTAAATTTCTTCTTCCATAAATCTGGATATCTTATCCCTTTTGAATTTAATTTAAATTTTTTAATCGATCAAAAAATCGAATGATCGGGAATTAAAATTATTTCGCTGTAAAGAGAATAATTCTATTCGAGGCCAGCTGTGAGGAACGCCAGGAATTAATTGCCACCCGATCTATTTATGGAGAAGCAGTTTCCAGTAGCCTTTACAAATCCGGGAGTCCTCGGGAATGGACTAATATGATGTAACGGTAACCCCGGTCGATCACGGAGCGACGTCGAAACAATGCTGCCACTCTAATAACAGGGAACGATCGAGTAACTATGCCGCGTCATCATCATCATCATCATCATCATCTGCTTCTTCTTTCTCTGCGGCTATCGCGGTTACGAAGGTCGCACGGTTAATGCATTCAGATTCCGTGAATGGGCGTTTATCGAATAAAGTGCTGGGCGTCCACCTTTGGCGGTACCTCGAAATTTCTCTTCTGCTTCTCGACGTTTGTATCTTCTTTTTCCTAACTCTTTATTTACTTCATTTAAGGCGTCATTTGTACCAATGATAATTAAAACGTAAAATAGATGTATAGTAAAGAAAATTTTGCAATTGCAAAGTTCTACGTTTTTTTATGAAATAAATATTGGCCGTATCTCTCTCGTTAGTTATATATATATATAATACTTTCCACTGCGTTTCTTTTTTCACCGGCGTTTCGAATATCCGTATCATTTCATCAGATAAAATAGCTTTCGATTAAAGCGTGCCGCGAGAAAATCGCCCGGCAATCCAAGTCGGAGCGGCGTACCTAATTGGCGGACTTATCGAGTTACGCGGTGCCTAAAAGGTCCAAGTAAATCTAAAACATATTCGGCGGTTAAACGAAGCGGAAGCGGTATATGTTTAGTCGATTTAGCCTCACCCCTTGGGGGAGAGGGAAGAGGCACGCGTACAACCCCTCGTCGCGCGCGAGCATCATCCCTTCCCCCGTCCGCATTGTCGGGCGAGCAACCCCTACTTTTAGTCACACCAAACGCCACCGGTTATTTATACGAGCGCCGTTCAACCTCTCCGTACTGCCTCGGATCGTCATCACGCAGTACCGTATTGTTAGAATTATTCTTCAAGCGAAATCAATTGTACATAAATAACTCGGCGCGGTTTTCTTTGATCAGATTCTCTAACATGTATTTGATAATATTAATTTTTTTCTGTTTTATTTTAATCTTATTTTATATAAATATATATATA
>NW_021850780.1:772719-802764 GCF_003651465.1 Formica exsecta
ATATATATATATATATGAAGAACAAACTTGAGCGATATTCCTAAAGGAATACGCAGTAAGTACGGCCCTGAGCTTCGCATTCCTCCCCCGCTAGAAGTCGGTAAGAATACTGCTTCGCCGAGATAAGAGTTATCTGTTGGACTCCGATACGATATAGCCCTCGGGTAGTACGCGCACACGTATGCACACGCGTATGCACGTGTGTGCGAGGGACACATTTACCCTCTTTTCAGAAATGGCGCGCGTACACACACATACACACGCGCGCGTATACGCTGTACGCTGGAAGGTATCGGGGTGATTTTTCTTCGACGAGGGTGTTATGAGCCATTGTTGGTCATGATGCATCGCCTCGTAAATATTGTATCGGGACGAAAAGTAGCTCGGCGGTCGGACGATAAACTTTCCTCCTCGTTGCAGATCTTACCGAGATTTCGCACCCTCCTCCCATAAAGGGAGGGTGTCGAACACGAAGAAGGATGACATCGTCCGCGGAAAATAATCTTAATGCGCGTGTTGATCGCGATTTTTTTTTCTCTGACGACATCTAATCGCGTTGACACTCGAGTCAAGTCATTGAAGAACGTAAGCAGATACGATATAAAAGTTTGAAAATCTCGCTTTCTTATTTATGGTATATATGAAAACCACAACTATCGTGCATTAAAATTGCTTTTTTCCAAATCAAACATTAGTCTCGTAATTTCTATTATTATATATTTTTTTCATAAAATCTACTTGTTGGCGCATTCCCGTTTTCTTGGATCGTAAAGTGAATGTTCTCTAATGCTCGCGGCTCGGTAAGTATAAAGGTGCACTATAACAGTTTGTCCCGCACCGAGAGTAGCCGTAGCGTAATCTTCGTCGATGCTATCTACCCGCGTCCGAACTATAATTATATCGAATCTCTGAGAGAGAGAGAAAGAGAGAGCCACTGCGTATATTATTATTAATATACTTGTAGCGGATCCGCTACACATATTCGTGCTTCGATATCCGAGCACGGGTGTTTGTGTGCGCGCAACCGAACCAGTACAATGGACGCCCGAGGACGGGGGTGGAGCTCGAGGAATGAACGGAAAGAGAAGCCTTATTTGCATACGGAACCACCCTATATAATGTGGAACGGCTATTTTGCTATCTATAGGGTGTCCACGTCGGAAATTTTCCTACGAACTACTTATTTGTGCTCTACGCTGTTACAATCTTTATAATTAAATAGATGGAATATGTAAAGAAAAAGTGCATTTAAATTAATAGTAAAGTGATTAAAAAAATAAATGATTAGCATAGATTATGTTGAGAGAGAAAAACAGACTGATATAAATAAAAGACACAAATTGCGCTGTGTCTATCGTAAAATTATTTCGCGGTAATCGAATAATCTGCAGATGGATCTGTCGACGATTTATCACAATGCGTTACTTGACAACGGCTTGCGAAAAAATAGGAAAGTAAATCCGAGAAGCCAGCGAAAGGAGAGAGATCAACAGAACCTTCTCTCGCGGTCTCAAGTTAGGAAGAAGATAGCCACGAGAGCAGAGTGACAGTTTCATTTTCGGGTACTTGGCGTCTACACAACTTCGTCTACGTCGTCGAAAGGATCTCGACGTCGGTGTTCGGGATAAAAGCGTACCGAGGAGGACGAGAGAGCGGACGAGAGTGTCGTCACGACGCGACGCGCCGTAGGTGTCGATTGGATCGACTTTTATTTTCATTCTCCCGCGGACATTTCGATTGCCTCCGCGAATAGAAATTTTCGCAGTCGTCGTCGACGATCGTCGCGTCGAGAATCGAGACCTCTTCGTAGATCCCTCCGATCTCACGCGCGAGAGAGAAGACACATTTTCCAATATCCCACAAAGTACGTGTCAGAGGAGAAATTGATGCCGTCGAGAGCACAAATCTGCGGATTTGATATCTGATGTACCTGTAATACGACGTTGCTGCGTGTGCAGCGATCGTGTGGTTGTATGTCGCGCTGTAAGTCACGGAATTCTATTACTGGCGGTCCGCGCGCGGCTATCGCATTCCTGGCCCGCCCCTGATCAACAATGGTACTACGATTTAAATCGCAAAAATATTGCTTCACAGGGAGTGTTATATAATAACTCATAAATTATGCATTTTATATATCTCATACAAAATCTCGTTTTCTCACTATTATAATATTTTTTCATTCGTTATATTATATAACTTATTAAATTACAAATAACTCTCTCTCTCTCTCTCTCTCTCTTTTTCTTTTATATGTATACATATATGTATAATGTATCGGAATATATAAATATATATAATAAATTTTTTATATAATAACGAGCAAAAATTATAATAATAAAAACGAAATTGTATAAGATATTTATTTTTTCATATACAGAGAGAATCTCGTTGTCGATTCAATATTTTTGACAAACTTGATGTTTGCTCATTACAACGATAAAAAACAGTATTTTTTATCGACTCAACCTGTCGATATTAGTCCGCGGAATTGTGACTTTTTCCATATGTTGAGAAGCACGCAACTAAATGGTAGAATAAAAAACCTCGTCCCGATGAATGCACTTATGACGTTTTCCGAGAAATCTCAGTCGCCAACAAAGAAGGCTGGCCCGCACTTTCGAGAGGGATCGTCTGCGATTCGATCCGCGATCCCACCCTCCTCTCCAGCTCGACGAGCGTTTTGACATTTTTTCGACATATTTTGACGCATCATTCTTCTTCTCCGAGGATTTCCAATTCCCGATGGAATCCGCCCGTGCGTGGAGTCCCTTTTTTCCTCGTCTTCTTTCCGCCTTGCGCCGCGTTCGCTAAAGACGACAGGTATCGACCAATGTCGACCGCTAAAATCGCAGTAAACACCGACACGTGACAGTTCCTCGACATGACAGACGCCGTCACGCTATTTCGACTCGATTGTTGGCAACTTACGAATCAAATATTTCTAGTAAAGACTCTCATTTTCTACAATTTTGTGAAAGATCGTTACCACCGCGAGAGAGGATATATCACAAGCACCCTCAGATTATAAATTATCTCGATTATAAACTACTCGATTCTTTGAACGAGTTCGAAATTTTGCCATTTTAATTAATATCTATTTGTTAAATCTAAGCTTGCTCGCACATCGAAAGAGCGACCGACGCGAACGGATACATGATTCAGAGATGCGGGAGATCAACGATGAGAGAAGAGTGGATGATCCGTTCGAGGATCACCGCGATCTCGCTTATCGCCCCGACAGTGATTCCTCTCGCAGCTCGAAACAAAAAGCCGAGCCGAGCCGTTAATAGCGATCGATCGCACGGCTCAAATGGATGCGAGAAGAGTCTCTCTCTTTCCCTCTTTCTCACCATTCTCTTTTGGAAGCATTTTCACGGACAACGTGTCAGGAATCACTTAGGGTCTCAGGTGGCTAACAATGACACACGTTCGTTCCTCCGCAGGTTTCCTCAGATCTCTCGCGCCGTGTGTGCGCGATTTACACGACATGCCCGTATATGCATACATATATATATATATACACGTATATACGCGCATTCACAAGCCCACCATTCTCGCCCGTAGACATTGACGGCGGCCACAATGCGGAGACTAATCGAGTCCCGCGTCGAATATACATGCACGCGAGCGAGCGATCCGGTGTGCGCGCATATCGATTAGTATCGATATATGCCCGGCCCGGGGTCTCCACCGGTCGGTCCATCGGCCTGGGGAGAAGGGACCGACCCCATTGTCCGCTTGACGAACATTGTGCTCCTGCCTTGGAGCCGAGCGGCTTCTCTCTTCTCGTTTCTCTCGTTTTACTTATTCGCTTGTGTTTCTGTCATTTTCTCTTTTCGAACGTCGCCCGATCGAACGGGCCCCGGGAGAAGGGAAAGGAGAGAGAGAAAGGGGGGAGGGGGGGAACGGTGACACGGGGAATTTCGGGACGAGCTAATCTCGTGACTAAGTGGCTGCTCCGAGTTTCGCTCGCTGCGCGGCGATCGACGCGATGAGTTTGGTAAGTCATTCGGCAAGTGAGACGGGAATCCATCTCGTATAGATCCCTCAATAAAAAGTCTAAAGAGACGTACGCAATCAACGGGTAAAAATGACTGAAATTCGTTGAAATGCAATTGAAGAATTTTTTCGATTTTTAAGAAAAAAAAATAGAAATTTCCTGGACATTTGTTATTAATTATTTCCTGAGCTATATAAAATAATTTTTGGCCAAGTGTCTAAAAAAACGTTGAATATGAAAATTACTGGTCCGATTGTTATAATTTTTTTTTAAATCTGTTTAGAAATAAACTATGATTTACTCGCGTGTACACTTGGCGGATTTGTAGGTCCTTCGGAGTACCCTTACTGAACAACCATTAACCGTATCAAGGGTACGAAATGAGAGCTGACAAAGCGGGGAGGATGAAAAGTTCGACGCGGGACCAAGTTGGCGTGACAACATTCGGGACACGCTTGTTTCGTACACGGATTCGCCACGGCCAATATAATGGCTATTTGACGGCACGCTCGAGCTCGTTCTTCCTATCGTCGACAATAAAATTATCCAAGGTACGACATTACGGACGCGTCCGATATCCAGGACGATTGTCGCGGCGGCGTATCACGGATTATTTCAATTATACGTCGGTAGTATCGGCAGTTCGAGACGCGGCATCGACGACGACGAGGACGACAACGAGGACGAATGAGAAGCATGTAATATAACGCATACGTGTAAGGGGATGCGATCACTGAATCGAGGAGGCGTGTGAACCGACGCGTAAACGTCGTCTCGTATCAATCGCACTGTATCTTCTCACCATAAAAACGTGACTTTATGACGATCTAGATCGTCCTGTAAGAGCAGGTGGCGGATCCATGCGAACGCATTTCGCATGCTCGTGCGCGGGAGTCGACCGTTAATCCGTAAAGCGAAATAAAGACTATCGTCTCTCTCTCTCTCTCTCTCTTTCTCTGTCACAAATTAAGACCCGCGTGACAAACGTCGAAACGCGCGACACCGCAAACTTTCCTTCCGACGGTCAATCGATGTACAAGATTTCGTGAGGATAATTACCGTTTCGCGAATAATTAAATATAAACGCCGGGAATATATACTTGTGCAAAAAAGAAAAAGGATTATCGCAATTGCATCTGTGCAATTTCAAATTAATTACGATGAGAATCAAGGAAGTCGACGGCGGCAAGATATGATTAACATTTCGCGAAAATAATCAAGCCTAATTAATTTGTTAATTATTACATGTCTGTCGCATAATGGCTTCTCACGCTTCGCTTAAAGAATATGTCCGATTGACAGCTTTGCCGCAATTTGCCTCGAAAGAGAACAGAGATAATGCTCACCACAGATTTCATATTCTTTCTTGCGCTTAACATTTAATGATGCTCATCAAGCAACTGCACATTGCAAGTTGTTGCAGCAAAAACGTCATTATATGTAGCTGATGTAACCGAGCTTCCTATTATAATGAAGAATCTGATTGAATAATCAACATTCGTCCATATCACCATTTTGTCTTTGGGCTCTAATCTCTAAATTCAAAGTTTAAATTACAAATTTATACATTTTTATTTTATGAAATTTTAATGAAAATTTATTATAATTTATTTATATATTTATTAGATAATATTCTCTCACACACAGCTTTTACAACAAATGGCTTTAAATTATAAAAAAAAACATAGTAAATCATTTTAATATATTTTCTCGCATAACGTAAAGCTATGCGCTTTCTATTTCCACGCAGATGTTTGAATGCCAAAAGAGTTCGATGCACTCTGCTCCCTATCCTATTCGAAACATATTTTAGCCGAGATTCAAGTCCCGCGACGAGCTCTTTAATATCATTGTGTGCGGAGCTCGAAAAGTCAAGTGCAGCATTTTCACAATAGGCAAAAGGCATAACGAGGTAAAACGCGCGGATACATTCACAGGGATGCGTCTCGGAAATAATGACCCTTCCAATCTTACGGGGCGGGGGCGGCGGGGATGGAACGGAGCGGCACAATGCGCGACAATGGCGCAATCCATAGTTTAGGGGAACAATGAGGACGAAGCGCGAAAGAATTACACGTTTATATCTGCCAGGTCGGCCAGTGGGGCCCCCGCTGTCAGGAGGAACGAAGGACTCTATCCGTTTCTTCCCTACGAGAGACGTTTCTTCTCCCTCCCCTCCCCCCCCTCCACCCCTTCACCATCCTGCTCCGCCGCGCGCGAGGGCCCGATCGGAGGGATCATCGGTGTGTGTTCCTCCTGAATGCGTCCCGTGTGCGCGTCGTGAAAGGGAGCCATGGGTGGGCCAACCTGCTGCCCATGGGAACCCACGGAGACTCGGGTTCCTCACCAAACACCCCCGTGGCTACGCGCCCGTCTTACGAATCCTCCACCACTGCTTCATCATTTTCTCCCTCCTCGTCGTCCTCCGCGCGCGATCCTTTTCTTGTATTCTTCTTACCCGGCGTCCTCCCATTTTTCGCGACACGGCAGGACCTTAACGGGTATTTTGATTGATTTCATGGTTTTGTGGAAATCCCCTCGGCCGGGAGAAAAATCGTTACGATGACATTATATCACGACGACAGGTATACTTGGAGTTCATTACGAGAGAATATAAATCTTGCGGTAATATTTTTTTTCTACTATATTGAAGTGATTCTTCTATTAAACGTAATTCGTAATTGCGCTAAACGGATGTAGACAGTCACTGTTACTTCAGCCAACCGCTTAAATCTCATCTTGTGTGTAAGACTCATCGTCGTAGATATACCGATAATAAAACTAACTCCATAAGATCTTCGCGCACAGCAAGGGATGACCAACGCGTCAGAGACCAAACTGACCAATTAATGACCCGGAGTCCCTTAATCCGGGCCATTTGGTTCGCGAATGACTTTTCATCCCTCCCTCGCTTGGCATAATTCGATCTGCGATGTCGACCCTCGGGGATTTTACTCGGTCGAATGGCCTAAGTGAGGGTGTTACTGCAACCCCTCGAGAGACAGAGAAGAAGAAAGAGAAAGAGAGAGAGAGAGTTTTAACCTACGGCTGAAACACCGTCGTTCCCCATACTAAAGGCATCAGCCACTTATCTGACACGCGCATCGGATTGCGTTCCTTATCGCAACGCTGCAATACTTTCACTACAATCCTTGTCCTTTCCTCTCGCCCCTCGATGACTACCAGACTACAGAACGATGGAAAGTAAACGACAGGGTCTGCGCGCGCGTTGTAGAGGAAAAAATATGAATTAGCCGCCCTTACGATTTACGCATTCGCGCAGCTTTAACAACGTTACATAAGATTTTTACACAAACGTAATATGCTCTTTTCAAAAATATAGATGTGTAATGGAATTGATAAATATATATATATAGAAGCATAAAAAAAATTCCCTAACTCTCTGAATTTTAAATTTATTTCTATAAAGTTACGAAAATTCAAGAGAAACTTGTGAATTCTACTCGTAAATATTTATAAATGTATGTATTTGCGTGTCTAATAACAAATTTAAATTATAAAAATAAATTTTGCAGATATAATATTTGATTTTCTCCCTTGTCATATCACGCGCACACAAGTTTCCTATTTTTTACAGAACTTTATTTACAGCTCGGGAAATCCACATGATAAATGGATAGTTGCATAAAGGCACGATAGAAACGTAAGCGATCCCGTATAGATTTGGCTCCACAAGCGCCATAATCCGTAACAGATTCCTCTTATATAAAGTATAGTTACATCGTCGTATATTATATTACGATCGTGGCGTGTGTGCACGGGGGCCCCTCCATGTGTCAACGTCTTATTCTTATTCTTAAGGGGGTCCATAGAAAACCATGGGAAAAAAAAGGTTTGACGCGACGCATTATACTCTCCGAGTCCATTATACCACGGGAGTGCATTAAATTGTTGATAAATAGTTTATAGCGCGTCGCGAGAAACTTTTCATAAAGATGCTACTCAGAGAGCGAAGCTCTGATCCAAAATTAAATTCAAGATCTTTATAGTCGCCAATTTTGGAAAATTAAATCATTAATCGTTAGCGCCATCGTGTGAAAAAATTCAATTTTCCAACAGAATTTCGAAACAAAAAAGATATTCTCTCGCCACGAAACATGTATAATAATTTTCAAATGTTCAGAATTATATATATATTACTTTTTTACTCTTAAGATGTGATAAATCTTCCAAAAAATAACAAAGACTTTTAATCAAAAACTTGGATATCTTTTTAACAAAACATAATGTTATTAATTTATCTCATATATAAATAATATTGTAATATAAGACATATTTTTTTAAATATCTCTGATTAAAAGATCCATCGTTACTAACTGATTCTTTGAAATTTCAATGTTATACTTATAACTTTAACATCAATATTATACTTATAACTAGAACATCAATGATCATTCCTTGCTTTCAGTAATAATACACTGATTCCATTTAAGAGAGCGATGCGTAATAAAATCGGGACACAGGCGGGATAAAACAGACGCGGAAAAGCGGTCCGCATTATATCTCGCTCGTACGATAAATATCGAGCACAATGATAGATAATTCATTACCGCGCCCGGTGTACGAGAAAGTGCACAATAGTCGAAATCGAAGCGCGTTAATGCGTCGCTCGGTCGCAGCACATTGCAATTGATAATTTAGTATTTTACAATTTGGCGCGCGATAGCGGCCTAAACGTTACACACTTCGATAATCGTTACATTTTCGCTTCCGGATCGTCGATCCAACCTTACATAATTTCCGGATCGAAATTTTGCTTCTATTTTCAATCTCAAATTTTTCACATTTATGGATTCTTAGAGGATTTCGATAAGTGTTTAATTTATGTAGAAAAATTAAATTTTTTTTTATTTTGTATCTCTCAAATATAGTTTTTCACTTAGAAGTTTAAAAAAGAAGCTTTCGGTAAAACTAGATTAAAAATAATTTCAAAGAGAATAACCCCTTAAAATATCAAAGTAAATATTAGATTGAAAATTTTTTCTTAAACTAGATCAGTGCAAATGTCATTGATTAAAGCAGAGAGTGATAAGATTTCACCAAAGATTAGTGAATATTTCATTAATTTTCAGAAAATATTTATTTTGCTTCTTGTGTGTATGTTTCACTGATTATGGCGATAAAATTTCACTGAAAAATCAACCACACTATCACTGATTCTTTTCAGTGAGATTTCACTGTTTGTAGTACTACAAACTTATAATTGAAATCATTTGCTATCAATAATAATACACTGATTCCATTTAAGAGAGTTGAGATCGAAAGTAAAAAAATAATTTTGACTCAGATAAAACGATAAAAACAAAACGATAGATTGCCCTGAATGGAAAACTCTTTTTTCGAGGGCGCTAAATTTCCAAGTAAAACCTCCGTCGCGCTTCGCGGATCGAATCCTCCGCGGCATCTATTTACGATGAAAAGATTCTCTCGAGACTTCCGAGAAGAGGCGGAGACCTGGTCGCGCGATACTTGGAAGAGCGGACGATCACCGGATGATCAATGAAATAGACTGCGGGCGTGTCGGTGTGGCCGATCTCTCTTTCAGAAGCTCAGACTCGCGCGGCGATGTGTGCGCGCGAGAGCCCAGCGCCTCACACATTCAGCTTCCTCCTCCACCTCCTCCTCCACGTAATTGATAGACTGAGACGCCGGCATAATAGTGGATAATTTGTCCGCTCGCCCGAGCACAATCGGACTTATTTTGCCGCATCTGTAATCCTTTTTTTTTCGCCCGCACACCCACACGCACGGCTCTCCCCTTTGGAAAAGAAGAGTGTCCTGTTACCCGGTGATATTAATCCCACCCATTAAAAACTGGACGAGTGAAAAATAGTCGCGCGAAACCGACGGAGAGATCGCCCGCGAGAGGACGATCTCTGGCTGGCTACCTGTTTTTTGGGACCCGCGGACGGATGCGCGTTGCATCTCTCGTTTCACTTCCTCCACGGCATGATCGATCGACCTGCGAGTGCATCGTGTACATCGTAACGACGAGTTTTTGATCGCAGCGATAAATTCGCAGGCTGGAATGATCGAGATTTTTCCGCTCCATCGCTTTGCGTACAATATCTAATTTTAATTAAAAATCTATAAATTGATATTTGTAGAGAATTTCGTCATTAAAGATTTCTTCGGTGCAAGATCAGCTGCTTCTTAAGATGAAAGGTCTTAAAGTCCTCGACACTCTGTCAATATAATTGCATCTGTATTTCGGTTTTCAAGGAACGAATTCGCGCCAATCCAATTTTTGAAGCGCGTGAAAAAAACCCAGCATTACCGCGGAAAAAGGGAGGGGCGGAAGAAACCGTAGGGGGTCTAAGTTTCTTTCTAAGCATACACCTAACGAGCGCGCATAATGTCCTCATTCGTCATGAGCACGCCTCTTTATAACGCAAGGTACACGCTCCTCTTTCGTGCACGCGTGTATGCGTGCGTGCGTGCATACACGTCCGGAATCCGCCGGACCCGAAACTCGCATCGACTGGTCCCCTCGGAGACGCGTTGGGGTGGTCCCCAGACCTCGGAAAGGGAGGAGACATCACGCTGCGAGAGACGAGAACTACCTAATTGAAATGTTCTCTTTCATTTATTATTCGGTAAGCGAGAGATGTCATCTCGTGCAGAGCGAAGAGAAAAAGAGAGGACGCGGAGGCGCGGCCGGGGAAATCGGCTTCGACATTCGAATGGATTTATGCGCGCAAGGGAGAAAGAGAGTGCAACGTCCTCCCTCGGTAAGCGTCTCGTTGCATTTATCGAGAAACCTTCGAGTTCGATCGCAGCACGGACTGTGCCGTTGAATCACGAGAAACTCAGCATTTTGAAACTTTTTCTCCGATAATACACGTTGAAAAAAAAACAATGCAAAACAACACGTTGTCTTTTTTATATTATATATAATTTTATTATAGAAAAATATTTTAATATAAAAAATATTAGAAAGTNNNNATTTATAATTTATATATAAAATTTAAAATAAAATAGAAATATGAAGAATATAGATATACAATTGCAAGAATAAAAAAATGTCAGACATTTTGAAACTATTACGTCCGTAATTAGAAGCAATTACATATATCTGTAAAATTGATAGTACTTCTCCACTATGCAAGCGTCAAGTCATTTAATTTCAGCAAACGTAGCTATCTTTGTCAGTACAGGACAGGATGCGCGTCACACACACGCACAATTATCATTATTATCTCCCATTACAAGCTTATCTCCACGATATGCTCGCGACAAAAGGGATGTGCGTTGCACGGCTACAGCGGAGTAAACTAGCGAGCGTTATAACGATATGTAAATTAATTTGCCTATTTAAGATATAAAGTTGAAGCTGGATTCTTACATAAATTAAACCTATCGAAATTTTCTAAAATTCACAAACATAAAAAAATTGAAATTTAAAATAAGGACGAAATTTCGGCTCGAAAAAGAACGTTGTCATGCTCGTCGTTGTCGATCAAAGGAACGGAATATTTAAGAAAACAATCTCTCGTGTAGAATAAAATCTCCATATGAAAAGACTCTATCACTCGGGTAACAAAATAGATGCACACTTACATAATGTCAAAACGCAAACTCATCCGCCGCCGTCAAATGTCCGCTATTAGACCCACGGGGAAAATCCGGGATCTCGTCCACAGCGGAGGGACGATCTTGCCGCCTCCTGTTAGCCGTGCAATCCTCGCTCGTACGTGAGGGATTCAATCTGCGCCGCGATACCGCGCGCGATGTCACGTGTATGGTAGGTACAGTTCGGTATCAACGTCATGGATTTTCCGGTGGCGTACGAGAGAAGAAGCCAGGCACCATGGCACTCTTGCAGTTAACGGATAAGATCTGTTCATCCCTGCTGGGGAAAGGACGAGGAAAGGCAGGAAGATCGGCAGAGAGGGACACACCGCGCGGTTTCACTCGCCCTCTGTCACAACCTTCTCTTCTCGGCTGGACGAGAAAGCTCTTCCCTCATCCCCGGCAGCTTTTATACGCCGGTCGTTTCGCTTTACTGCCTAAGCTGCCTGGTTATATGGCGAGCTTCGAAGCTCCGATTTTTTTTCTACGTTTCTTTTCTCTCTCTCTTTCTCCAGCTGACACTTTAGCATTTTCAATATGCGCCCCGTTAGCGGACGCTACCAAGATTACCGGCTTTGAAATGATCAATTCTTCAAAAGTATCCTTCAAGACGGAAGGATAATGTATATCGAAGACCTTCTTGCAGAATCATCATCTTCACCTAGAGCTTTCTACGGAGAGTTCTCGCTCATTTTTATAGATGTGCATATTCTTTCAGATCAAAATCGTTACAATCTTTTATTTTCTTATTTTTATTGCAAGAATCTTGTGTAAATACCTTAGATTTAAATTGAAAAAATGCGTGAATAAAAAAATCTACTATGCTAGACAAATATCTCAGAGATTTAATCGTAATGGAGCGAGCAATTCGAGATGGACGGCCTTTCATTTTTTCGCAGCTTCCTGTAAAATCCGAGAATTATAAGCCAATAGATATTGCGAGATTAACGATGGCATCTTTTTATTATTCCTTTTCATGGTGAGAGGAGCGTGAGAAGAGAGGGAAGCGCGGTTACCATAAAAATTCTAATTTCGCCAACCATTTCCGTATAGCTATACATATATACGGCCATTTATCTGCCTCTATGCATCGCGTTTTTTATATCTCGCCTTTTCCTTCCGCAATCGCACGTCGCGCCGCAAATCTCGTCTCGTTAACCGCGCGACTGGCAGCGCGTGTTGTGAAAATAATGGATCTCCTCTCGTATCTTCCTCTAACTCGGATATATTCTCGGCCGTGAAGCCCCCTTATGAGAGATCCAGGCTCGCGAAATCCCGGTACATTTTTCGTGCCCTCTCGTCGCCAGGGACATCGGCTAACGGACGTGTCTGCGGAAGAAAAATGCGCGACGGTCTCGTTAATTTCCACGAGGAAGATTCGTTCTCAGTTTGGCCGCATTCACACCGCGACTCCATTTACCCTCAAATATTTATTTACTCCGTCCGTTTTCGCGATACGTCTCTAATTATCGCGCGCGCGTTTTTAATCCGGCGCGACGTCCCTTTATACGCAGTGTATACATATCCCCCCCCCCCCGCGTACACAGCGAGCGATGATGTTTACGAGCTCTCGTGGCTCTTTTCCTCCTCTTCCACGTGCTCCTCGGCTCATCCCGCCCACGCCGTGTGACCGTAAAAATTCTAATTTCGCGTGCACCACCGATAAGACGGCGAGCTCGTATATCTGGACGACTGCCTGCCTCGTCGGGGTTTACGAGACGGGATCTAAGGGTTACACAGTTTTAAGCAGAGGATTTCCATAATTTATCAATCTCTCTCCGAATTGTACAACGACGTGTTTCTATATCCGCATTTTACCTCTTCTTTTCATCCGAGTTATCGATCAAATTGACTATCGCCACAATTCCGACAGCTCTATCATCGATGAGATGCAAATGTGCTTTAAAATATTGAATCAAACATCATGGGATAAAATGTAAAACGTCAGGATGACCTTTCTCACTGAGAATTATCAATCAAGGATCAACTCTGATTCTCATTGCTCCTTTGGATATTTTTTTAAATTCTCCTGCTCCTTCACGTCATTGTTCCTCTTGATATTTTTATTAAATAGTATTGATATTTTCGGCAACGCGATTGTTCGAAAACGTAGCGATTTATTGTAGTCAACCGACGATATATAAAGTATCTCTCTTGTCTCTCGAACATTAATTGTATTTCGCTTCCACGCCGTCGTCGCAAAGAGCGAGGTCACCGCAAAAATTCTAATTTCGCCGGCTCTTTTTCGCGGCGCGGCCGTATATCTAGGGTACTCTCCCTTATCGGGCTTTATGGTTTTATATACGTTATACTTTATATTTTATAGCGTACACACCCTCCCCCGACTTCCTCTCTCCTTCTCTCTCTCTCTCTCTTTCTCTCCACGTTTCCTCCTCGACGCGATTGCATGCAGAACGCGCCGCTCGTTTCTCCGAGAGAGCGCAGATATTATGCCGTTGGCGTACTCGCTCCGGTTCTCTGGCCTCGCCTCTCCCGGACTCGGACAACACTCGTTCTCCGTTCTATGCTTTTTCTCCATTTTTCTCTTTCTCCCTCCGACCTCGCCTAGTCGCGATCGCCTTCGTTTCTCTCTCTCTTTCTCTTTCCCGCCATCGTGTCGTAGGAGGAACATTTTTCCGGAGCATTACTTTTATCGGCCGACCGGCGTTCGTACGTGCGCCAGGTCCGCGATACTATCCGCTAATTAATTGCCATGAAAGAAAATATAAAACCCCCGTGTGCGGTAGCGCAAAAATTCAAATCGCGGGGAGGAATCGGTTTTTAGGTACGTGCATGCGTGCGCGTACGGGCTCGTCCGACGACGAGCTTCGTGTCTAATGGCAGTTTCGTCCCGCGAAACGTGACAGAACGCGGCCGGTAATGACAGGTCGGGGCCTCGTTTAGCGACAGCGAATCCGCGCTATGAAAACGAAATAAATGTACATATTTTTTTTCTTCCTTTCTTTCTTTTTTATTGCATGCAACGCAAATTCGACGTAGTCGTCGTAACTCGATGCCGCAACTTTTGCGGCGTCGAGAGTGCAACTTGTTTTTCCGCTATCAGGAATCGATGACGTCCTGTCGACGTTGCTTCGCGAAGAGAAAACCCTTCGGTTCTTGCTCGATGAGATCGCAAAAGTCTCTCGAAAAATAAAATTCGCGGCTAAGCCGTTTCGAAAAAGATCTTTGTTACACATTTCGATATTGCATATATGATATCGCGCTGAAATATAAATAACGAAAGTGGTTCGTATTTTACATTGTTACGTTTTCCAAACGGAACGTACGCGAGAGTTCGCGTTCGTGTTTGAGTTCAAGAGTCTTGGAGTTTAAAATTTCTCCCTCTCCCCCTTCTCCCCCTTTGTGTGGCGAGGCTAGTGAAAAATGTCGGATGAGATGCACGCGAGCCAACGAGTTGCAGCCATGTGTGGCTTCGTGCCTAATAGTAATTTCGACGTCGCGACTGACGAAACACGTGGTGGAACTTGCAATAATTACAAGTCGATCGGATTTCAGAGCGATAAGTTGGTCGTCATCAATATCCTGTTGCCGAGAGAAAATTATTATTCCACCATTTGTCGATCGATTTGGGCGTGTTTGGACGAGAAAACCGATCGACCGGCCGTCATTTCTAAAATCATAACGATCGTTTGAACGATTCGCGTAATAAAGACTACCTATACCTGTCAGTTTTGATCGAACGCGTCTCCCAATCAAAGTTGTTTGAGAACGATTGATAGCAAAATCACGGCGAACCAGCCTTCTCTTCCTCTCCCTTTCCCTTCTCCCTCAATCCCCCGTTATCGATATCGCATGCCTATTACGAGGGCAGCTGACACGAGCAACAAGTCCTCGGTCTTTTACGTGCTAAACTTCGCTCCTCGAATAGACAGATAACATTCAGAAATGCCGAGCGCGCGCGCACGCGATTATCGCTCTCTCGTCGCTGGCAGCATCCAGCCGGGCTTGGTAGTCGGCGGCCGGTGTCATCTCGATATCGCGTTATCGTATCAGATACGTACGTCCATAACCCGCAAGGTATTACGATTCACTTTGGCACAATGGATATTGTTGCCGGCTGACGTGTGACTGACAGCGCCGCGGCTTTTGTATGAATGCGCCTCTCAGAACTTCGCTCTCGTCGGGCGAGAGAGTTTATCGAGGGATATGGATTTCAGGATCGATTCAACGTGGATTTAACGAATATATCGCGCGCCACGCTCGCAGAGAATTTCTGTGATTTTCGATGACTTTCCGTTCACGTCACACACGCACGTGCGAGAGTGATAGTTTTGCTTATAACGTATAATATTGTAATATCCGTGAAGATTGTGCGTGAAAAAATCATTATTATATAGAAAAATGTATAAACGTTTAAAATTTTATGTAGAACAAGAACAGATTGTAAGCAAGTAAGAGGAATATGCAAATCTATAACATGATGTTCGTAAAATGAAAAGAGAGTATAGTCTAATAATCGTGGTGATTGTTCGATAGATATATGTATATTTGTTTTATATACTGTGTATCTCCTGTTTTTCTCTTATATATATTTTACACCCAATAAATAAATTTTTTTTTTTTTTATTATACAGAATGAAACACTTGAGATTATCATCTTGATTTGCATCAATGTTTGATATATGAAGCTTGAGATAAAAGAATATCTAAGAAACAGATTCTCGAGCAAAAATGGTGACCAAAATTTTCCGACGACGTCCTTCCGGGCTCACGCTCTCAACTCCTCGGAAAGGTTTCTTTTGCCACGTGAGCGCGAGATATATTTAAGAATCGCCCCCGGATAACGAAGCGCGAGACCCGCTAATGAAAGGCCCTGTAGCAATAGGACCGCTAATTAACAGCTTCTCGGGGAGTTAATTTGAATACAAGCTGGCCGGGCAGCTTACACGTCGCTCCTGTGTATACGCTGCTCCTCCTCACCCCGCGTCCCGACTACATGTTACGATACGCGCATACGTATGTGCGTACGTGTGTGCGTGTATGCGCGCGCGTGTCTTTATACGTGTATAAGCGTGTGTAGCCCGATTCTCCTCCGGGTTCTGCCAACCGTAGGAGCGACTAATTTAAATACACATGTCGATGCGTGCGAAGATTGCACCTATCGAACCAACCTCTCGATGCCAAAATCGATGATGTACGCGCGAAACCGTCTCGCTCCCGTCTATGCTCTCCCCATGCTAGTTCGATATAAATAATATGCCGCCCGTTACATCTATCACCTAGACTCGTACAACGATGATAGACATCGTGAGCAGCTTCTGCTCTTAAAGCGACATGTTACCTTTCTAACGCGGTGCGAGTCCATTACACGATAACTTTTTGCGAAAATGTGTATATCACTCTTATCTCTATTTTTTAGAAAATCTCTTTCTGTATAAGTAAAAAAAATTTGGGTTAAATTATTAATACACACCTTTTATTTGCGACAACCGTAACATGAAAATAAAAATTTCAGACACACTTGATAAAATTTGCAACGCAAATCCTTCGAGCATCATTAGACTATATTGCTGAATCGAAATTCTTGTCTCTGGATTATTCGCGAAACGAAAGATAGAGAGAATTGAACACAGAATTGAACGACTAATGTATTCTTTGTTTGAGTCTGATGCGAAACGTCTTTTTTCGCTGACACAAGTGTCTCTCGCACAGCCGGTAGTAGACGATGACACGCCGAGGAATGTCAGTTCGCGTCAAGGTGGCGAAGAAACGGGGCCCGATGGACGGGCAGGATGGAGCTTTGCATACGTCCGGTTAGTCATATCGCTTAGGTGGCATTGAATCCGCTGAATCGCTAATGAGGCTACCAATCGGCGGACGAAGGGAGAGAAAGAAAAAAAAAAGGAAGCGACAAACTTGTAACCAGCCAGGCCGGTTTCGCCTGCTGTGCTACTCTGTCGCTTTTATTTGCTTCATTTCAACTTGTTCAACATCCACCAACTACGAAGCACGCGACGGTACGTCATCCAAAGTTCCTCGATACTAGACGATATGTGTGATACTAGATTTTCTCACGAATATTGATATGCTATCGAAGCTGATTTTCATAAAACGCGCGCGATATAAGCGTGTCATTAAATTGTCTCATTATTCTGATGTATTATTCTGTTGTACGTACACTCTTTTCTCTCTTTCTCTCTCTCTCTCTCTCTCTCTGCGAACATGCAAATGCAATGTCACGCGAGCGGGTAAGGAAAGACTTGCTAAATGATACATCCGATTATGCTATATCCCCACGATCGCCATTTTAGCGACGACACTTTTACCGCAAGTCCGACGGCCTGACACAGACGGCGGGATCGAAAATACGATATCGAGAATTATAAACGGGCGTGTCTGAGAAACAGCTGCCGCGCGATAGCGACTATCCCGCGATCGGATAAGGTAACTTAATTTCAGACGCGCGTATATATATTTTTTCCTTCCATCTCCGGGGAAACACCTTACCGAGCCATTAGCGCGGTTAACGCATTAACGTCGACTGCCAATTATCGGACACACGTCGCGAATCATATATTTCTAAATCACGTAGATTTCCAGTAGAAGACCAGTTAATTTGAGGAATCGATCAAAAGAGATGTACTTTGTATATTATTTAATTATTTAAGCAACTTTTTGATCTATATATAAAAGTATATACTAAAATATTATATAAATATCAAATTATTATTATTAATAAATATTATATATACATATATTTTATATATATATATATATCAATGATTGAAAATGATATCCAAGTATCCATCTAATTGTAAGCAACGCGAAGCCATATTGGTTTGTGAGCAGTCACGCCTATGATCTTCACAGAGAGGCACCACGGCGAATCAAACTTAAATCCTCGAAAGTAACAACCCCATCAACACAGAGGGTAGATGCTGTCTGCAGCCACGAAGATGCGATCAATATTATACTCTTCTCCCTCTCTCTCTCTTTTCCTCTCATTTCTAACCCCCTTCATCTCTCTCACTCTCTCTCTCTCTCTTCTCGCACCTTCGTCTGTTCCTCCCTTCGCGGATTCTCCCCGTCTTCCTTCTCCCTCAAACTCTACGTCCCTTGCTACTCTCTCCTCTGTCGCAGGCTCTTCATCCTCCGTCTTTCCGCTCCCTCGCCGTTCATCTCTATCTGCTTCTCTCTCTCCATCGATGCTTTGTCGCTCTCCATTGCTCTCGCTCTCCCTTCCATCTTTCGCGTTTCCATCTGACTTTCCCCTCTTTCCCGCCTCCGCGGTCTATCTATCTCTTTCCTTCCGCTTCTTATCGTTCCTTCTCGCCTTCCTCACCTCTCTTTTAGTCTCTCTCTCTCTCTGTCTTTCTCTAGCCACCCTCCTGATCGCCGCCCCCGCCACGACCGAGCCGTGACGTCACTATCGTGGGGCGCCATCTTGCCATCAGACAACCGGGGTCCTCCGTTATCGTCCCTCTATACAGTCGCATCCCCGCTCAGCTTTTCCGACCCTCTGGCAGGATCCCTGGCAAGAATACCGCTCCTAGCCTCCCGCGTTCCTCTGGCGACGAGCGAATTCGCCGGCACGCAAATTAACGAGATTACTCAGGGGTTTTCGACCCTATCCACTTTGACACTCTCCGCCCCGCGCGCCTTCCTCCCTTTCGCCGGATCGTCGCTTCCTTTGTCAACGTGGATGTCGTTACGACGCGAGAGACAACGGACCAACGAAAATTGCGGTGAACACCCGGCGTCGATTTTCGGCGGAGTAGAGTTCAGGCGTGAGATTACAGAAAAGTAGAGAACGGGATTTGTATCTCGCTAATCCGTAAATCCTGGGTTTCACCATATTCCCGTAATTGACAAGAAAATTACATGCAACCGTATATATATATATGTGTATGTATGTATCCTTAATTTATAAATATTATAATATTTTTATAGAGCGAATTAAAATAAATATTATATAAAAAAAATATTATCTTACGCATAAAATTTCAATCAATGACGATCAAAGTAATTTAAAAATTGGAATAGACGTCCGCTTCTCGAAGAAAATTCCAGGGAATATCAACAAGAAATTGTCGAACCTAATTCTATAAATCCTCGAAACTTTATATCGCTGAGAATTTTACAAATTACGCGTGAGAATTGAAACGTTTCATAGTATATGTTTCATATACGCAAGAGAGACTCGCCGCGCGAAATTCACGGGGCAACAACGGAGGTCCAGACGGATTAACGAGCGTGTCCCCGTCGTTACATAGGTAGCACTTGAACCGTTACTTGAACTCGACCCGGGATTGCATATTTCCACGTTGAAAGTGGAAGTGCAAGCCTGTTCTTGACGGTCCTCTCTCTTCCGTACCTACCTACCGCAATCATCGTCGTGTGTGACAGGGGCGCGTGCCCCCACAAAGCACACTTGAGGGATGACTCGAGTGCCGGAGAGTTGCGCGTTGGTAGTTGAACCTTATTGTTTCAACTCACACGGGTAAAACTCCCCATCCTCCTCGTGAAGAGGATTGCCGGGGAAACGGAAGGAAGAGGACCACCGCAGAGTGCTCTCTCTCTCTCTCTCTCTCTCTCTCTTTCTCTCTCCATTTTAAACCCCCTTAAAACTCCTTCGTCCACCCGCTTCGGCCAATAACGCTGAACCGGACGTCTCTATTGTTTTCGCGTCGCGCGACAGATTTACAAGCTGGACAACAGAACAGAATCAGAGTTTGAGTCGAATTTTACAATGTAACTGACGCATAAGCTCCAAGTCTTTCAAAATCCGAGAGAACGATAAGATAACAAATGATAGTATTAAATATATAATATTTATAAACGCGTTGTAAGTATGTTTCGCTAATTAATTGATTAATGTAAGATATGATAATACGAAGATTCCACTTAAGAGAAATGTTTCGCGAAATCTTGTGCTCTGGAAATATTCCTGAAAAAATTTCTCAAGAGTTTCGCAAGCATGTATTGCCAGCGATTCGCCGGTCTTTTCGCGCCTGATCACTCTCTTTCTTTTTCTCTCGCCGGAGATGCGACTCGCGGACAACTCTGGCAACGGAAGAAATTCCGCCTCGTCGGCGAATTACATCGTTCGGACAATCGGCCGGATAGGTTTCGCAACTGATTCGCAGCATATGCGGCGCACTCGAGAGAAGTGCCATGCGGCATCTGTAGTGGCAGCGCGTGTCTGACAATGCGCACTCTCGCGTCGAGAGTCCTCTCCGGGCGTTCTTCGGCTTTGTATTATCGACCCCACACACGGCCGGCACAATGTACGGGGGCACGTAAGCCGCGCGTTAACGAGTAACTGACGTAATAAGCCACCCCGGAAGACAGCGGCTGCACGGGTGCTCTCGTTTCGTTATACTCTGCGAGGAAATCTACATACGCTACATTACGTTATAGCAACGCTTTACGTGCGTACGTTAACGTTTGTTGCGGTGCATTATAATGTCCAAAGTTCTTATTTTCATTCTTACAGAGATTTCTTAATGTTTCTTAATGTCCTCTAAAGACACAGAAGTACTCGAATCGCTGAATTGACAATGAGGCGAAAATTAGTTTCATTTTCTCTTAAACTGAATTAGCGGAAATATCATATAAGATTTTATTGAAAATTAGCAAGTATTTTTTTTCTTATATTAGTAGGCTATAAATCTTCAATAAAAATGCTCATATTTTACTTCTCTGTCTTAGATCTTACTCTGATTATTGCAGCAAGATTTAATTGAAAAATCAGTAATAATTATACATATATAGGTATGTTTGCAGAACGTGGTTTTGAAAGCTTTTTCTACTTATTTTGGATTGTTATTTTTTAAAAGAAGCTTTCACACATAATTATTTAAAATAAAACACATGCAACAAACATTCAAAAAATTAAAATTTTTTACATATTACACTTTCTTATTCTTAAAATGTGATAAACGAAAAATAAACAAATATCTCGATTAAAAATAATTTTCTTAATAAAATATATTGCTATAAATTTATCTCATATATAATATTATGATATAAAATTTTAAGCATTTTAAAATAGTATATTGAAACAGCTATTATCACCAACTAATTTTTTCAATAAAATTTCACTCTGATTTCTTTTAAGACAGTTTGTATAAAGACTTAAAAAGAGATAGTTTCTGTAACATTGTCGAGGCTTTGTTTTACGAAACGCTATTGAGAATCATGTTCAAGACGACCAATACGCTCGAGGCTTGAATATAACATAACGAACAACGTTAAACGATAAACGGTTCGTAGCATCGCCCGATACGGATGGCCGATAACCGCGGGCGCGAGCCCAATTTCGGCAATTAGGATCGAGATGCACGCGCGCGCGCGCGCACAGCCGATGAACGTCGTTGCCGATTCATCGTGTGACGAGTATCGCGTCGGCCTATCTTCACCGGGCCATAAATCTGAGACGATATTGCGCGGTTTGCGCAGATTCAACCCGTCTCTCGCCCGTTCTCCACCCTCTCCTCTCCCCTTTACCCTCTTCCACCCCCGTCGCTCGTGCGCCGTTAGTTAGAGATTATGCTGCGGCAAACGTGTGTCACAACGCTTGAGGAATTTATGCTTAAGCCGATATCTGCCGCTCGCGTTTTGCATACTACCCACCCTCCCTTCCTCCCTCTACGCGCGCGCACGCGGTAAGATCGCGCGAGGCGATTGTGCCCGCGAAATTTATAATGTCCCCTTCCAAGGCGAATAATTGCGGATCGAACTCGCGCGATTCAGCCCGCGGAAAAGGGTTTCTGTAAAGGGAACGAATATCGGTCGTCGAAATTCTTAGGCTTTGGCATAATTTTCGCGAATTCAGATTTCAATGATACAAATGTATTATGGATGAAAAATAATTTCTGTTTATCCAAGATAACACACTGAGACGCGAAATGCTTTTTCGATCTTTTTATTTAATATAAAGATATTCTTATATGGAATAAAACTGAAATTTTAACGATTATATCAAATTCTTCGCTCGCGAGATATTTAACATACGTGTGACATTTGTAAGGTAGTTTATTGGACGTCTGGTCCCCGACGACGCGAGTCGGCAAAATGGCGATGTAAAACGGGTAAAAAAAAAGGGGGACATGAAGAATGAAAATGGTGGCTGGGAATATTGTCACCGGTCACGTAAGAACGAGTCCGCGTGCGTGAGCGGGGGCGTTCACGATCTTCGGTCGGAATGTCGAGCCAATGAGAACGGTGAACACGTTGCGTGACACGACGCGATCTTTTTCACGCTCACGAAACACGCTCCACCCGGTAGAGGGAAGCCGGAGAGAGTCTCGCCTCGAGACTCGAAATTGTCATCACTGTTATCCCGTCATTCCCGCACTGCATCTCGTCCTACGACACCTTTTAACACCACACCGTGGCGTATATTATTCCGCAGATTTTAATTAAAGACAAGAAATTATAATTTATGAAAATGTTTGCTCAGTATTTTCGCTTCAATCGCCTATATTTTGAAAAAATTGTTTTGTGAGACTTCGACGTTTTTATTAGAATTCAATACATATATAAAAAAAAAATATTTTTAAAATATTAATTATTGATTTCTTTACATAAAATACTTGTTTTGATTATCGCATAAGTAATATAAAACATTCTCTTAGAATACGAGACCGATAGAAAGTATCAAAGTGTTCATCGATGAAAGGAACACATGTTCGGGATAAAATCCAACATTCGCGAAACAGGACGTGAAACCTCAAGGCATGTAATTAAAATGATCTTCATGACCAGTTATATGTCGCCGCAATTATAAGCCTCGACACATGGGATTTCAAATCCCGTCGTATATCTAGCCGGGCGAGATGCCGTAGATTACCGGCATCGTTTCACCGCGGACTCCGAGTCGCGGGATGATCCGAATATATTATATATCCGAATGTTTCTCATGAATCACTGATAGTATCGCGAGCACTTTTTCGTTCGTGGCCCGTGCCCGGAGCGCAGGATCTCATTTGGAGCACCGCGAGCCCCGCGGTTGATAGGTGTCGCATGATTGAAAGGTTCGCCCGGCTCGATCGATGATTCCATCCCGGGCCGTCCGGTAACTTGACGAACGCGGAGACCCCGGGCTCGCTTAAACGGAGAGCAACACAAGATCTTGGCTTGAGATACATCTCGAAGAGCCCCGGTCTTCAGTGTTCTATCGCTCCGCGCGCCTTTCTCGAACTCCATCCGGAGATATTGAGATATCGACTCGACGCGGTCAACGTCTGGAGCTATTAGTCCAAGAACCGAACGGGAGGCTTGAGAAACTAAAGGCGGACCCATGGAATAGAATTCGGAGAATCGAGAAACGAATAATCACGTGCTTTTAATTCGTATGGAACCCCTAACGGCTACAGAATTAATAGCACAGAGTCATATATAAAGTTTCCTGTAACTGATGCTATAATTGAAAAGATAACACTAGTACGTGAAAATGTAAAATAATTTTCTTTTGTTTTTAAAAAATTGACTTTAAAATTAGAGAAATTATTGACATGTTTATGCTTTTTTAAGCTTTAGTGACTTTGTGCCCTATATCTTTAAATTCACATTTCAATAGTGATTATTAATATATAAATGTAAAAATATTACATTTCATTTAATAAAATAATTTAAGTCACTAAAAAAAAAAATTGTTTATAAAATATCCAGATAAAAAATTTATTTCTTTAATAAAAAGAATTTGGATTTCTTTTTATACATATTTTAATAACCATTAATAATTAACTTGTCGTATCTCAGCAACAATGAAGGACAGAAATGAATAGTAATAACGTACCAGCAAGTGTGAGAGAAAAGCGGGAAGGGTAAATCTGTCATGAATGCAGTAACCTCCCCCGCGTAACGTGGCTTCTCAGTCGGCCTACCCGCCGCTATCAGAAACTAATCCGGCCATTAGGGTGACTTTGCAGGCGCCGAGAGACGACGCTCGCCCTTCGAGGGCTGGGCGGTCTGTGTTCGGCGCCCTTCGGCATCGTCATAAAGCGTCGATACATCAAGCTTTGCATGCCTGATATGGGAACACTTCGTGCATTGCCGTCGCGTCCGAACGCGGGGACAAACTTGGCCGCTTTAAATCGCGGAATTACGCTAGAAAGCGCACCCCGGCAGCGGTTTCGTGAGAAACTTGGCCGTTTCGCGCTGAGACACCCATTATGCACAGGCCTACAGTTTAAAACTATACGGTTTACCGATATCCCAAGTGTAAATCCTAAGACTAATCTTGTACTCGAAGCAAGAATTAAGTAAAGTTAAATATAACCGAGATAGCGAGTAGATATAAACCCTCGGACGCTGAGTCAATTTTGACCCGCAGCAAAATTTCTCTTATACATACATGCCGCAGAATAAAATTTTATAATGGATTTTATTTTATATATATATATATATATATATATTTGATTCTTCCATATTTCTGTGTCTTAAAAAAGATACTACTTGTACGTGATGTGATAATTAAAGGAAAAAAAATATTTTTTAAATAAAATTGATACTTGTGTATAATACATACATGAAATATTTGTTTTAATTATTATAAGTCTTATAAAATATTGTTAAGATACAAATAATCCGGCGTCCGCCAGCAAAAACTGATTGTAACTGATAAATGATAACGGTATCTTCACGTCAAATCTGGCACTCAAAGATTTAAAATTGTGTCAAATCACGATCGAGGATTTATCGTGTAATTTATTGCGTAGAATTAATTTACTCGTTATATTTGCTTCGGCTGTGCACAAATGTTCTACGTGGACCTACATTTGACTTTATCAGTGGCGACGAAAGATTTCCAAACAGACGCGATCCTCGGTAGCTGCAAAGCGGCTGTCGAGAGAGAAAGAGAACAAATCGCCATTGATCCTAAAGAAACAAACGTTGCGCCCTAAGCAAATACTCGAGAAGGTTGATTCCCCGTTGATGCCGATGACTTGGCGTCAATTCATCCCGTGAATCCGAAGCCGAAGGGGAGGTAGGCGGGGATCTCGTGACAACCCCCGGACTTTTATGCACATTGCTGACGGTGGGGTGCGATCGGCACGTGCCGATCTCTGTGGGATAATTTGGGGAGAAAAGAACGCCAAAATCTAAAACCTACCATAAACCGGTGACGTTGTGGAACTTGACGCGTCGTTTCTATGACGATCCACTTTGTGAGACACCACGTAAGGGATTCCGATTAAGTATATTATACACACACACACATCTTATATATATACACAGGATATTTCAACCACTTAAAAAAAATTTATATAAACATATGTATGTGTATATAATTTTATAAATATATGCATGTGTATATTTAATAATTCGTCAGACGTGTTTTTTTCCTATAAATCTTGCAGAGAAATGAAATGCATCATAGATACAGTCTATATTCGATTTGTATCAAATGTCAAAATGCATTTCTTGTAAGAATTTATTAAATATTCTTCCCTTCAAATCAGTTTGACTTATAAACGAAATTATCTTTGTCATAAATAAATTGTGTTAAAACGCGTAACCGAAGGGATCCTTGTAACAAACTCGCGATATGTATTCAGGATTATAATGTTGGCGCAACCCGGAGGCATCCTCTCTCTCTCTCTCTCTTTCTCTCTTTCTCGACTCGGAAGAAAATCAGGCGGTCGGTAACCGCGAAGGTAGTCGTGCGAGCGCATAACGTCGCGTCGGGCGAGGGTGGTAAGCGCCGGCGGGCAGATACATCTCATCGTAGGCGCAATGTTTAACAATGCAACCGCGGCGCATACACGCGCACGCGTGCACACATGCGTGCGTGCATGCACAGTGCGTTCACCTAGCGTCTCGCTCGCTAGACCAACGATTTATGTACGGCCGAGTGCGCCTACCTCTAGTATCTTCATCTCGGTCGAAGAACGACATGCCGTGCCTCGTAGAAGTGGAGGGAAAGGAGAGAGAAAGAGAGAGAGAGAGAGAGAGAGACAGTAAAAGAGACGGTCGAGACTCCTCTCCCATCTTCTTCGCCGTGCAAACCTCTAATTAATAAACGCACCGACAACACTCAGCCGCGGCGAACATATGTAGCTAGCAGTGGTGGTAGGTAGGTAGGTAAATAGGTGTTACCCTATCGGTGGAAAGGATTAGTTTCCGCGGAGGAGGATTTATGCGACAGCTCCTCGCGGCAACGAGGTCGCCGGCAACGAGAGCTCTCGGAGAATTGCGTGCGCGAGGTTTCCATTAAAAGTTCGTCCGATTCGCGATGTAAAATCGCACAGGTCCGAGATAAATCTGCCTGACCGCGTGTATTATTATACCCGGGGGACGTTTATTAATGCGTCGAAAGTGCGTTGCATAAACCGTGTCGTCGGGCGTAGGTATATACTCGTGACGTCGTAATATCTTGATACCCGATGACGAGGTCGTCGAACCGGCCTACGCGATTAGTCCATCTCGCGACTTTAGACACTCTCTTGTGCGTGTGTATTAATAAAACAATAAGAAACAACCACATTCTCTCAAGCTAGTGACGTCATTTCCATGCCGAGTGGTTGTATATCGATAAATGCATGCCCAGCCTCCTCTATTGACGCGCGCGGTCCTGATCTTCTCGCGAAAACGATAGCAAGCAAAAACGATATAGATTCGACTTTGCACACGCACGGCTCTCCATACGTTATAAATCAGCGAGCAAACCATCCCCGACTAAATCGACTTTGCGTAACCAAAACTACGAAGGGTGACTACCGTCGTACGGAGGAGGGGCGGGGGCGAGGGGGTTTGCGGTGGTTACCGGTGTGAAATGTTCCCATGGGGGGTCCCGCGAAAAGCCGCTGGAGAAACGGGACCGAACCCACCCTAGTGTATAGAGACTCTCTCTCTCTCTCTCTTTCTTCCTCTTTCTCTCTCTTGACACAGGATCCCTAACAGGACAATATGTTACCCGTCTTTCGTTACGCGAGCCATCAGACATCCGATTATACTTATTATCCTGTAAGCGTATTGATCGCCGCGACGTCGCGTCGTGCCCTTAAAATCACGAGATTCTCACGCCGACGCAAATGATAATCCCGATGAGTCGAGGAAACTCGATATAATTATGCAAAAGACGCGAATAGAAATAAAGTATATCTATTTATTGTTAAGCAAAAGTCGTAGTATCTCGATCGCGAGATTATAGTTTAAACGAGATGCAAAATAAAATATACTCTCTTAACTAATTCCATTTAAGAGAGTAGAGATGCGTACATAGAACACGAAAAATAGAAAATAAATAGACAGTTCGCATAAAACGAAATGAAAGAAGAGAGAAAAAAAATCCACACGCACTTTCGTTTTCTCACGTCCGCTGCAGCGCGCGGCATTACGTCATTCCAATTAACGTAACGAAAGGATTAGCGCGCTCATCGGCGAAAAGTTCCTTGCACGTGAGAATATCGCGCTTTCAAAGTTATAACGACCGTAAAAAAAAAAAAAAAAAAAAAAAAAAACGGATTCTACATTTCCACCGGTATTTTCATAGCTCGTGCATCTCGCGCGCGATGGCAATCTCGTTCCTCAAATAAACCCACGCTCGTCGTTAGGCGCGCGAACGCGCGGCCTCTAATTAACGGATTCGCATAATCGCGCGATTTCTCTTATCGGAATACCTAACGAGCCGCGTATATTCGGCCTTACATTCGAGACGACCGACCGCGGAACGAGCGCGCGCCGATCGCGACGGGGATTCGGCGACGGCTTACATTAAGTGTACGATCTCGCGCGCGAATGTAAATTTCCGAACGCACAGGAAGAGAGCGTACTCTCGTAAATCTCGGCGTCATTCGCGCGAGTCGCAATTCAAGCTTTAATAACAATCCCGTCGAAACCGCTCGGCGCAAGCTGTTATTTGGCTTCTTCATCTCGCAACTTTGATATCGCTCTCTTCCCCTCTTCCCCGCCCACGAAGGCCGGTCGCCGGAATATGCAGATTCGTTTCTATCGTAATTATAACGACTAGTCACGCTGGTTACGAGAGATCCGTTAAGTCATGCGGTGAACGTCGAGAATTATCGAGATGAGAAACTCGTCGTTCAAATCAGTGAGCAACTGGATCAGATTAATCAATCGAACGATCGTTATTTTAATAGATCGACGGAAATGTCAGACTTCTCTAAATCTGTCACGCATTATGAACTCTAACTTAATTGAATTATTTAAATCGCGTGGAAATCAGTGAAATCAATGACTCTCGATAACTGTGCGTCAAAAGTTAAAATAGATAAATATGCAAATATCTAAATATTGTAAGAAATATATTTATCGCACATTAAGTTTAATTGATGTATAATCTCGCGCGCAGAATATATTTCTTCTTTAGTATAAATATAGTAGATATAGATATAGTATAGATATCTTTAGTATAGATATTTTTGGACAAAATGATATCGAGATAATTGTACGGGCGCGAGATAAAACGAGGGCTTCGCGCTCGACGAATCGATCAGAGACGACACCGCGCGTCGGAACAACCCCCAAAATGATTTCATAGGGTGGGCACTGACGCCACGCAAATCTGGGGTATCGGTGACGGAGTCACCCTCGAGTGTGTTGGGATTAAAGATTAAATAACCAGCATCCCGCACCGCGCGACCCTCGAGTTAAGCGTCCCTTTAAGCGTCCGTCGTAGTTCACAAGTGGGTTTTCCCCTTCTCCCCACGGACGTGCCCTCGAGTAGCAAAAATCGCTTGTTCCTTTTTATATCGACAATATAATGCTCTAATTAACGTGATCAAGACAGAGACTCTTATACAAAATTTCTTTTTAAGACTGAAATTATGTTTTGTATGTATTAACAAGATACACGAGGTAATAACAGGTGAAAAGAAAAAACAGGTGTGAGAAAACATTGACCATTATCTTCCTTGCAATCGTGCATTTCGTATTTTCATTCATCGCAGCGATAGATACGTGTCAAAGGACGCAAAGTGTCTCTGAAGAGGATAAAAGTCGAGCGTTTCCGCTTCGAAGTACAGGGGATAGAACGAGAAATCGTAATTCCTCCGACTAGCGACATATCGATACTATCGTACCGTGATAAACGGTGTCGTCCTCCATATTTATCGAAGAGGATAAAAGTCGAGCGTTTCCGCTTCGAAGAGTACAGGGGATAGAACGAGAAATCGTAATTCCTCCGACTAGCGACATATCGATACTATCGTACCGTGATAAACGGTGTCGTCCTCCATATTTATAGGAAACTTTTTGTTCAGAATTAAATTATCTTTCAAATGAGATCAAATTTATTGTAGTTTGTTCCATAGGTTTTGGAATAATCGTTAATAGCCGAAAAAACACTTTTCGGTACATTTGAAATTGGTTATTAACTGGTTTATTTCAAAACCTATGGAGCGAACTACAATCATTTTGATCTCATTTGAAAGATAATTTAATTTCGAACAAAAAGTTTCCTATAAACATAGATCGAAAAATGCTTCCTTAAAAAGTTAGCGCCCAAAAACCTCTGAAATCAC
>NW_021850780.1:803457-823291 GCF_003651465.1 Formica exsecta
TTTTGAAATAAACCAGTTAATAACCAATTTCAAATGTACCGAAAAGTGTTTTTTCGGCTATTAACGATTATTCCAAAACCTATGGAACAAACTACAATAAATTTGATCTCATTTGAAAGATAATTTAATTCTCTACAACTTTGGTTTCGGTACTTTTTGTTAAAAAACGCTTACCTTCCCTGATATTTGTAAAAATGTAAAAAATAACAGTGATTTCAGAGGTTTTTGGGCGCTAACTTTTTAAGGAAGCATTTTTCGATCTATGTTTATAGGAAACTTTTTGTTTGGAATGAAATCATCTTTCAAATGAGATCAAAGTGATTGTAGTTCGCTCCATAGGTTTTGAAATAAACCAGTTAATAAACAATTTCAAATGTACCGAAAAGTGTTTTTTCGGCTATTGACGGTTATTCGAAAACCTATGGAACGAACTACAATAACTTTGATCTCATTTGAAAGATAATTTAATTCTCTACAACTTTGGTTTCGGTACTTTTTGTTAAAAAACGCATAATTTCCCTGATATTTGTAAAAATGTAAAAAATAACCGTAATTTTAGAGGTTTTTGGGCGCTAACTTTTTAAGGAAGCATTTTTCAACACATGTTTATAGGAAACTTTTTGTTCAGAATTAAATTATCTTTCAAATGAGATCAAAGTGATTGTAGTTCGCTCCATAGGAAACTTTTTGTTCGAAATTAAATTATCTTTCAAATGAGATCAAAATGATTGTAGTTTGCTCTATAGGTTTTGAACTAAACCAGTTAATAAACAATTTCAAATGTACCGAAAAGTGTTTTTTCGGCTATTGACGATTATTCCAAAACCTATGGAACGAACTACAATAAATTTGATCTCATTTGAAAGATAATTTAATTCTCTACAACTTTTGTTTCGGTCCTTTTTACGTATACGATACGTATGTGTATACTTATGTACACCGGTATCGAATCGAGAGTCGGTCGGTCAGCACGAAAATTTTAATTGGCTCTCTCTCTGTCTGCAAAGAGACCTCTCTAATCTCTTCCTAATGATCTCGGACTCGCGCGCCCATCTGTTTCCGGCATAAAGAGAGAAGGAAAAAAAAAACCGGGCAAGACGCATGACCAATGCAAGCTAACGCTCTCGGAAATCGTGTCGTTGGCAACGAGTCGATCGTCCGCGAGTTCGAGAAATAATACCTAAGATATTCACGCGGATTTTTGTAAATAAACCATTTTTTTTCTGGGGCTTTTTTGAATTTCTTTATCTGAGATTTTAAATCATCTATTAATTTATCTGTTTAATAGCAAACGCGAATAGTTTTCTTTTACAAACGTTTGAAACGGAAGAGAAAAGAATGTCGGGGATTTCTTACAACGAGAATTTAGATTGATTTTCGTAAATGCACCTGTAGTCTCACACACATACACGTGTGCAAGTTTATTCGATATTCCAGAGACGGCACGCATCTCACCTGCTTGCAGCTCTCGCTCGATATCGACCGTAGGCCGGACCTATACCTTGTTGTTGGCGATTAAATTCGCGGTCCGTCCATCGAGTCGATTGCCGAAAAACCGACAACGGCCAGCTGATTGAACCAGTTACTCCGGTCGTCGCATCCTTAATTGCAGGTTGTACGACCGTAGACACGCAGTTATTATTGTAATGAATAAAGGCGCTTCCGCCAGAAAAGGGGAGTAAGAAATAATTAACCGACAGTCTTGATTTCGCGAAAGCGCGCTCGCAAATTGCATTAGCGACGAATGTAGAGATGCGTGCGATCTCTGAACGTCGATGAAAATATCAATTTCCGGCGGAGACAGATGCGTCGAAGGATGGAGAAAGGTTCGGTCGCGCCGTCCGCGACCTCGAATCATCGATAATCATATTCCTAACACGTGCGCGCGCCTAAGAGAACATTATTAGGCGCATATTAACGGCGTAAAAAAAAAATATACCCTGGGAACAGAGTCTCGAACCGACCCGCTAATAGTACCGGGAGCAGTACCTGAATTCCGTAAATCCCATTTGATCCATCGACATAAAACAAACACACCCACCGCACCCGGCGGGGAAGGTTATCCCTCCGCGCGTGTGGAATTTGTATAATATAATTCGACGCGTCTCTCTCCCTAGAGTTTACTCGCGTGCGCGTTAATTCTCTTTATCCGACGATCGTTTACTCCTGCACAATAAAACGCGTTTTTTATTTATAATTTTTCATAGCAAATATATATCAGAGGAAGAATTCGACAACGATATATAAACTCATTTGTTTTATACTTTTTTTAAGTTTTTTTTTTTCTTTTCTTCTATATATCATTTTGTATTATACATCTAAATGATTTAATATTTAACGTTTTGTTTTATTTTGTTATTATATTTTGATACATTTTTGTTATGCATTTTGAAATTCTACAGAACTTGTAAGTAAGTCTATACATATTGTCTCGCCTTTTGCGCTCGAGTCGTAAATTCTATTGCAGATAATTTTAATGTCATCGCGCTTAATAAAGCTAAATAAATTTTCTTAAATTTTATATACATATAATCTTTCGTTCGAATTCGCTTACGAAAGTGGAACGTTTCCACCGTACATTTCATACGCATGTATTTCGAAGAAGAGGGGGAGGGAGAGGGAGGATGAAGGACATACACATAAAACGTCTATCTTTTTTCGGTCTTAATTAAATGCGCGGTCACACGCGCCGCGAGGAATTTATTCACGCTTACAATCGGACATCGGGGCTCTTTTCTTCTATATATCATTTTGTATTATACATCTAAATGATTTAATATTTAACGTTTTGTTTTATTTTGTTATTATATTTTGATACATTTTTGTTATGCATTTTGAAATTCTACAGAACTTGTAAGTAAGTCTATACATATTGTCTCGCCTTTTGCGCTCGAGTCGTAAATTCTATTGCAGATAATTTTAATGTCATCGCGCTTAATAAAGCTAAATAAATTTTCTTAAATTTTATATACATATAATCTTTCGTTCGAATTCGCTTACGAAAGTGGAACGTTTCCACCGTACATTTCATACGCATGTATTTCGAAGAAGAGGGGGAGGGAGAGGGAGGATGAAGGACATACACATAAAACGTCTATCTTTTTTCGGTCTTAATTAAATGCGCGGTCACACGCGCCGCGAGGAATTTATTCACGCTTACAATCGGACATCGGGGCCGGAATCTCCGTGAAACCGTCCTCTCCTCTCGCACAATAAGAGCTGCGAGTGCCGTGACTGCTGTTTGCCGGCACTTTACTCACAGTTCGGTTGGCACGACCATAGCGATTAATCGACGACGGTCATTCATCAGTCGTCATCGCGGACTCGCACGCGTTCTCTATTCGCACATAACAGCAGTTTATGGTATACAGTACACGAGCGTGATACGGTACCCTCTATACGGTGACGAGAGTTCCTTTTTGTTCGCCGACATGGGAAGTGAGCATCGCTCCGACTTCATTCTCGCTCCATTAAGTAGATAATGAACTAAAGGCCCGTCGTTCTGGCATAAGTGCGCGTATACTATACGATTGATGGAAACAAAATCGAGTACTAATCTCCTCTTAAAAATCGACACTGAAAATAACGATAATCCGATATGATGGAGAGAGATTCGTTGTCGCTTTTAAATTAGTCCCAAATACCAAAACCGGATAAATTTAGTCCTCGTATATATCCATATACATACATAGGAAACGTAACTTTAAAATATTTTATATTTTGGCAGCTTTATTTGTTAGATTGTTAAATTAATCTATCTAATACGGAAAAAAATCGCAATAAATTTCGTTATCGAACACATACGCACATATAGGCACAGGAAAGTACGAAGGAAAGTGTGACGGCCGCACAATAACTCTAACAAATTGATGGGTTAATAAATAAGTAACTCAAACCGGGCGCGACAACCCTTTTGGAGCTTAAAAATTTTACAGGGGAGCGACGTTGGACCGGACGGGGGATTGTAGTGCGTGTGAAATATTCCAAGTATACGAGTCATTTTATAACGACAATATGTCGCGAAAAAAGGAATGAAGGAAAGGGCGGTGCCACGATGATCGCTCAAAAATTGCAAGGCGATTTTCAGCGCTGATAACGATCTCTTGTCCCCATTTTCGAAAAATCGATTTAGCATACAATCTCTAATATCGTCAATTACATTGTCACACGTCGTGGTCGTAAATCTAGGCGAGAACGATTATATTGTGAAAAGCAGAAATCTTTTCACACTTTTTGAGAAAATTATTAAGCGAAAATTTAATTCCTTCCAGCTTTAAGTTTAATCATCTCGCGATGAATCCTTCATAAGCTAAAGCTACAAAAAGGACACAATGCTTCTTATAGAAACGCGCATTCTGCGGAATATTCGAAGGAGAGACGTCGCGTTGTCACGGGAGGATGAAGAAAAAATAGATGCGCGACACACACGCACGCACGCGTACGCAGGACGTGTCGCGGGAGCTTACTTCCGTGTAGCGGCGGGCGTGCCTGTCCGAAGCTGCGGGATGCTTGTCTGCGAAGCCCCCTCTTTACCATTTCAATGCTCCAATCGGCTATGACAACGACAACCGTAATATCGTATACGTACTCGATACCCATGAGAAATTCTGTCGCCGGCTGAATTCGCTCGCGCACACGAGACAATGAACCGCGATGACAGGCGAGCACTTTTGGCGAACGACATGGACATTTTCTCTATGTGCTACTGTAGCGCGATGTTAAAAAAAAAGAGCGCAAAATACCGTTATTACTACTGCATATCTTTATCATTATTATTTTGCAAATTAAATTTTCTATATAATAATTTTACTCCGATACATGATTTGTGTGTATTATTCCATGTTCTCGATCCGAGAGAACAGATTATTTTTAAATCGATAAAAAATTCAACGCACCATGCAAAATACATACATATAAATCTAAAAAAACTAATCCGTAAGAATTGCGATAAAACGAAGCTTCATAATTTCTATCCCCTATCGCGTCTCGATTCCTATTTGAGATTTTATTCTTATACAAGGAATTTTAGGAAATGTAAAATAGAATAAAGATTTGGTAGTTGTTCAGATAAAGAGAAAAAATTGATATAATGCAGAGGATCCTTGTTGATTCTGTGAGTAGAAAAATTTATAAAAGTGTATGGGTTTGAAGAAATAGTAAAGCGTTATTTCACAAGAGAAACGATACGTATGATTTAATTATATTTCACAAGAGAATATAACAAGATGATATAAAATGAAAGAGAAAAAGAAAAAGGTGATCGCCACGAGCGAATTGACAGTGTTTTTATCGTCAATAGAGTCGCGCTTTCTCACGCGCGGTGTCGAAAATTTTTGTCGAGAAAAAAAAAAAAACTCGACAAACTCGGACTTTCCCACTCCGCCTACCGATTTGACGAGCGTTTTCGGCCTTGCATCCCTCTCCCTCCCCCTCCTATCTCCAATCATTCAACGAAGGGGTTACATGCGAAATTTAAACATCCATCATCTCCCGCTTCAACCATCCCTCGAATGTTCTTCCCTTCTACTTGGCACGCGCCGTTATAATGCTCGGGCTTAACTCGCTTTAAATTTAACTGGCCTTTAAAATTTGAACAGCGTTTTACGAACAAACTCGCCTATATAGCCGTAATACACCTACACCGGCAGCCTCTCCGAAGGCGCCGCCCGTTTTTACGAGCTCTCTATTTGGCGAAATCTTTTGTTATTACGTGAAACGACAAGAGAAAAACGCGCTGAAATGAAAATTTTACGCAAGATGATATATCGAGTCTTTAAAATCCGAAGATTAATTAATAGAATCTCGTGCGCGAAAATATGATTGCAGCATTTGTACAATATTTATACGTTTTTTGGGTCGCTGATTACGAATCTCTGAAGAATAATTTAAAAAATTTTTAAACAAATTATATATAAAAATTTTATCACCTTATAATTACGTGATATATTTTATAGAGAAAGAGAGAAATTTTATAATGAAGTATGTTTTTTTTTTAGGACAATTAAAAAACTAGAGATGACAAAAAACGAGAAACGATTATTCTCTTATGTTAAAGAAATATATATATTTCGTTAAACTGTATAATCTAGCTTAAATCTTCACCGAAGCCACATGTATCCATAATAAATGATAGTGATAAATAAGTGGTAGCGAGAAGCATATTCGTTGTCGTGTATCATACGCGATGCTTTCGCTTATTATTCATGATGCGATGTTGGCAGCGAACATACCGTTCGAAGTCTGTATGAATGTCGAGCAGTAAAAATTATATTTACGACAAAGCCATTTAGGCTTTCCCGAGAGAAATATCTCAAATGAAACTGGCTCCTGTCCGCTATTTCTTAGGATCGTTTTGAAGAGAACTACCGCGCGGATCGTGATCTCTCTACATAATGTAAATCTTTTGTCAACTTATCCTCTGCCAAGTGTTATCGCGAAAACCGGAGAAATATCCACTATATTTGGCACGCATCGCTGTTTTTTCAATTTTGAAGTAGTTTTATCGCATCTCGATTTCCCCAATTCCCTCGGATATCTCTTAAATTCGAGTATCGAGCAGTTCTTGAGAGATACTTGAGAGAGTAAAATTCATCTCGCATAATGTTGTCGTCAATCTACGACGACGAAGACGACTAGCGAGGGTGTTTCTGCTTACGAGGATGCAAGAAGAAACAAAGAGATAACTCTTGGATATGGAGAGAATGGGAAGGGAAAAGAGGAAAAGTCAGAGAGAGAGAGAGAGAGAGAGAGAGAGCCGCAAGGGAGCGAGTTATCGCGGGCTATCTCGTTCGCTGAGCGATCGTCTTTTGGTTCGGCTAACGCGCGGGTGCCGCGTCGAAACCGGAAATTACGTCTGGGGTTCCATCTCCGGTGTTGCGCCGCCGACAGAGTTGGTGCCGCGCCTTGGCGGAATTTGCCGTCGTGAGGAAGCGTCCCGGTGCCCGGCGCCGAGATGCGACTCGACTCGACTGGATGCATCGCCGCTACAAAGTCGAGCAGACTTATTAAAGTTGTAACCGCCTCCCGGCACCGAAACCGTTTCCACTTGTTATAATAACGACGACGAGACAAGCAGGTTCCGCGACGAGCAAAATTTCACGATATTTACTATGAAATTCATGATTTGCTGGAATAAGAGAAAAAATGCAATGAACGCGCATCATTGTGATTTATTACTAGAAATGAGAATCCGTAGTCGATAAGATATTCGCGAGTCGGATATAAAAAGTCTGCGATACATCACTTTGTTAAAATAAAATTTTTTAATTTCCTAATATTAACGATAAGCAGACTTGCAAACGATTATGGTATCCTAAAGTTAAATATTTATATTAATTTCTTTCAATTTTAATATAGTTTTTTGATTAATTTTTATATTAATTATAAAGAAATTTATAAGAAGATATATAATACAAAATACCGTTATTACTACTGCATATCTTTATCATTATTATTTTGCAAATTAAATTTTCTATATAATAATTTTACTCCGATACATGATTTGTGTGTATTATTCCATGTTCTCGATCCGAGAGAACAGATTATTTTTAAATCGATAAAAAATTCAACGCACCATGCAAAATACATACATATAAATCTAAAAAAACTAATCCGTAAGAATTGCGATAAAACGAAGCTTCATAATTTCTATCCCCTATCGCGTCTCGATTCCTATTTGAGATTTAAATCACCAAGCAAACAAAAACATGAAGAATGTCAACAATGCGTGTGATCGTTATTATACTTTGTTGCCGCGACAAAATATATAATGCATTATAAAATATAAATACACGAAATATATTCTGTGTCTTGAATTTGAAGTTATAATTGTTAATCGATGTATTGCATAACTATGTAATGTTACTTCAATGACTGCGATATCCATGTATTATTGCAAATTCTTAATTCGAAAATTAAATGCATCAAAAATTTTAAGACCCGAATTGTTGAAATGTTATAATTCGGCTTTTCAAATATATATATTTATTACATATGTATTTATAAAAATAATTTAAAATACATGCCATTAATGTTTTTGATTTCTAATAATGGAACAGTTCGAGAATGAATTATATCTATAGGTGTCGTTTGAATAGAAAAATTACAAGATAAAATATTTAATACACATCGAACCGCGATTATTTTCAATTAATTAAAAATTATCCGATATAACCATCACACACACGATTAAAAAGAGCGCGTTTTCGTGTAGATTGAACGAAGGATTTCAAGATGCGGAAACAACACGCGGATACAACGTGTAATACCGTACCAAAACAACGGTGTACGTACACGTGTGTGTACGTGTATGTGTACACAAGGAGGACTAACGTCGGCGTCATTTCCTAGAGCGAGGACCAAGTTACTGCAGCGACATCGGCGAGTCCTCGACGGAGGGTAATAAAGCCATCTTGCTGAGGGGGTTTTGCCTCCTCCACCCACACAACCCGCCCCTGAGGAGGTGGCCGGATAGCGATCTATACTGCTGGTCGCCCTGCTCATCGTTGCCTGGCAACCATTCTCTCTCTCTCTCTCCCTCATTCTCTGTTTCTCTCTCTTGCTCGCTCCCCTTTCCTGCCTCCCTCGCTCTGCGCTATCTCGCTCTCAACCCCTTCTACGGGAAGTTCTTCCACCCCTCGCTCCAAAGAGATGTAGAGAGTGAAGACGATCAAGGACGAGAGTAAGAGAGTTAGAGAGAGAGAGAGACATGGGAAAGGGAAGGGGGCAGAGATTGCGCCCTTATCTCGTCAGATACCGACCACCCCTCGCCTTCACTTCCATCCGTTCTCTCTCCCATCCGTTTCTCTCTTCCTGCGCGTTACTCCTCTTCACCCATGTCGTTACGTTCTGCTCGTCCTACCTCGACTTTCGCCCCGGGAGTGGATTGACACCCGTAGGGGCGGATGCAACGACGCCGTCCGATTCGATCTGCCGCAATAAAATTATACCGCCGACCGTGACGCCTGTCCCTTGGAAATCTCTAGCAAGAGGTTACGAGAAGCGCCTCCCTCAATCGACGGGAAATATTTTCCGAAAGATTGCCATCGCGCGATTGTCTCACGCGCACACGTTTTGAAAAGTCAAGTGGTCGAAAGCATTCGTCATTTATATTTGAAGCGCGTTTTACACGAGAATAAAAAAAAATCGATGTCTCGATTCTTTCACGAGTTTGCAAGATAATAATAATAAAAAAAAAACATTTCTCGACTTATTCCGCTTCTTTTCTTTCCTCACCGCCATCTCCCCCCCTCTCATGCCTCATCTCTACCCTCGTCCATCATTCTCCCTCTCTCTCTCTCTCTCTTTCTCTCTCTCGCTCTCTCTCTCTTTTCCTCTCTCCTCTTTCCATCTTTTCACAATCTCCTTCTCCCTTTTTCTATCTCTTTCCGAATTGTGTCTCTCCGTCTCACCCTTTCGAACGAAGGAGGGAGAGACCGGCGCTGATAACGATTTGATGTATGGCCCAGTGATGTCACTAGTCGGCGGGCAAACTCCCCTTTTCCCTCGCGCAACGAGGAACAGATTACATGGGTCGATAGGATTATCGACAAAGGAAAGTCGAAAGCATGAAATTTTTTCCTCGAAAGAAGATTCTGCAGTTCGGTATTCTACCCTGTTCTATATACAATTACACGTACACTAATATAAATTTATTGTAAACATTATCCTCTAGACAAATGCATCTTTTTTTCGAAAATTCATCATTTATCTAAAAAATTAATTTATGTTTTAAGCCATTGATATTTACATAAAGTGTATTCTTGTTTCCAACAAAGTTTTTTACTATTTTTATTCCTATTTTTGATTAAAATTAGACAAGACGAAAAGAAGGAGAAAAAGATACTTGCTAATATTTTAGATATATCCTTTAAATGAAGAAAGACATAGAAATATTTATTTCAACACTGATGTAATACAATAATACAAAATTCTTGCCGGATTCATTTATCATAAAAAATTATAAAATATATATCCCCTGCGTGACTAATTAATTAACTATTTAGAGAGCGATATCACCATCTTTCTCTAAAGCGATCCAACGCCGTTAAATGTCGCTTCGTCCAAAAGCTAATTTTCAAGAAACAAAAAGGGACGACAACAAATTTCGCGTTTCTATCACGTCGATTATTTCGCCACGTAATGCGTATGTTTGCGACAAACTGCTGGGGGAGAGGAGTTCTTGTTTAGGTCTAAGTCTGTGGTAATACACCGACCGGATGCTGACGGTATAGAATGAGTGGCGAATGTGATTTAGTAAGATGAAAAGCTACGTTCTCGGGCACCCCTGGCGGTCTTATCTAGCGTAGACAGAGATTGCCTGTTCCTTACAAAACCTTAACGGAGGGTAACGTATTCGGGATATCGTTCCTTGAAGCAGAGTTCGGCTCATTTCGGGTAAAAATCGAATCCTGGTCGAATTAAATCGACCGCTTCTCGGGTATAAGAGAGATTCGCGTTTCTCTTTCTCCCTTCTTGAAATAACGAGGATGAGGATTCTAGTCTGAAGCGAATTTTCTTCGTTCATATTTTCTTCTTTTCATAATTACATATATTTCTCGATAAGAGAAATTTTATCTCAAGTATAGGATCGGACTTGTTAGTTACGTTTCTCCGCGTATACAAAACTTCTCAAAGGAAACAGGCATCTCGTTGCATATAACGTCAGACTCATCGCTGATCCTTCATCGATAACGCTATTAATTGCATTTACGAGGCGTTACCAGACGAGATAAACGGCTCCACTGAAGTCTTCGCCGACGTATAAGACTTCTTTGCCTTATGGCTTATCTGCATGTAGAACGCAAAACTATCGATTCATGCAAAAGTCAGCGGCAATACGTTGCAGAAATGAAGACTGGGAGCTGAATTATCACGCGCAAAAACGAAGCGAACGGAAGCAGCAAGAACATCGCGATAGATGAATCAATTAAGCCGCGGAAGTTATGCGAGACAAAAAGTTGCGCACGCTGTATTACGCGTTTCATAATAACAACTAGCTGTTATTACCTTCTAATATGTATGAATAATTAATTAGATAGTCTTTATCAATGTAATCGTTTGTAAATCTTTACATGAGATTTATCGCAGAGACATTGTCGTAATCCGTAAACGATTCATTTAATTGTTTATTTTTTAAAAATTCTCTTAAAAATGTTTTATATTTTAAAATCTCAAATCTTCCGATATGATAAATTCCTCGACTTCTCTCGGGCAAGACGTTAAATTTTCGTAAACGATCCCGTGAACGACTGCAAGAATGGAAAAACTTTCCCGACGTGGGGAGTTTAAAAAATAGGTGGACACGATGACGAGATTCTTCGCGAGAGAAAGAGAAAACCGGGGGAAGAAGTATAGCGAGGACGGAAGAAAGGGGAGAAATCTCTCCGAAGGAAGCTCGCGGCGCCCGGCGGCACGTCATTCTCTCCTCCGCGAGGAATTAAATTTTTATATCTTTTGCTGAGAGTTTGTGAGCGATAGAAGAAGGGGGCGCGGGTCGTACGTCGTAGATATTCGCCCGATGGGCGTTTTAATTCAAAAGTCGGACTGCTAACCAACTTGAAGAGAAGAGTCAGAGGATATAATTCAATTTGTGATAACGCCTTTCTCGACGCAAAATTTCTTTATCGTGGGTCGTTATCGCGCGATAAGACAAACGCGAATTTAGAATTTGCCATTCTTCTTGTATACCTTATTGTTATTATACATAAACTATATCTAGAAGAATTATATAGAGAATCAAACCCGGATAACACAGAAAGAATGTTGCGTTAGTGTATGCGTAAAGTTTGAGAGAAATTTATTTAATTTCCAACAATACAATATTTTCCCCAAGCCTTTAATTTTTAATTTTTTTTTTTTTAGGATAAACATCTTAAAATTTGATACACAAAATATCCGTCACATTTCTAAGATATTGCATTTTTTATTTGATCATGAATTTAGAAAAATATGTATTCGAATCATATGTGTGCAAAAAATATATTGTTCAATAAAGCTAAAGATAAATCAGCCAAATGTCACGTATTACCTAGACATATGTATGTATGGCATATATCAATGTTTCAATGAAATTTTAATGTGCTTGACTTTATCTTCAAAGCTATAGATAGATTCTATCGCAGGACGATATAATCATATTCGAAATGAGTATAAGAAGAAAGAAAATCTCGGAGCACAGAGGATGGTCACTTTTAAATCGACAAAGATAAAGTCGAAAATAAAGAAAAATATACGCGAGAAGAACGGTTCGATCGTAAAACGCGAAGACAAAGGCGAGGTCAAAGGACAATGCGAGGCAAAAGACGAACGAGAAAGAGCGCGCTGCGGAAACGTCGAAGAAAGTCATAAACTGCGTAATCCCTCGTAAAGTTGTACCTTATCCTGAAACTCTTCCGACGATAACTTATTTCGTGAAGAAAAAAAAAATCGAGTCTGATGAGGGAGGAAGAACAGCGCGAAACAGCATGTAAATAAAATTCGCATTCGCGTTAATTCGTTGCTCCCACGGTTAGTAAGATAGTCGAGATCGCGTTATATAATCACGAAATCTTCAAGATTGTTTCGTCGACAATAGACGAAATCGCGACGCGTAAGACGGGCTTAAGGCCAAGATTGGTTCTACTGTCGGTGGAGCACGAGAGTCTGCTCGGGGATCGATGCAGTAATTTCGAGTCGTGGCTTCTTCTCCTCCCCCTCCCCCTTTCCCCCTTGACCCTGCATCGTCCCTCGCGAAACCGCCCTCTCGAAGCCGGGAATCGTCGAGAGAAAGAGAGAGGGAGAGAGAGAGAAGCGGAGGGGGGGGGGGTGGCGAAGGAGACAGTCGGGAGAGAAGAGGAGAAACCATCAGATAGAGCTTTAGCCTTAATATCCCTCCCCGAGACCTCGGAGACGAGATCCTGGGCATCCTTCGTTCCCCTTTTACTCCGTCCTCCCTTTCCCTTCTCCCTCCGTTATATAGTCCTATCTGTGTTTGGTCCACCTAACTAAAACGTATATACACGTTTGTACAGTCACCGTGTATATGTAATATCGCGACATTTACGTGTCGCACACGTAAGCTATCGAATTCGATCAACAAACCCCGCGCAAAATACACAGAAGAGAATTTCGGAAAGGTTGACGTGTCGAGGCTTTTAGAATGCTGCCGTGTGGAAATTGCGGTATAAGTCCGCTCTTTACGGCTCGCATAAAGTTCCGATAGAGTCGTTAAACGATCGCGCGTGACGAACGAAAGAACAGGCAGGCGGACGTGATCTCGACCGAAGATCGATGTCCGCGAAATGGCAAACTTAAGCCCCTTTGCATAATTTATTCGGATTCCTTGTTAGATAACGACGTCGAAAATAAGGACTCGGATTATAAGCGGCGGAGATGGATTGCGTCGTCGCAGATGTAAAAAGAGATGAAGCTACAAAATATTAAAGCTCGCAAGTACTCGTGGGCGTACAGAGAAAGAGAGACATACAGAGAGAGAGAGAGAGAGAGAGAGAGTGCGGTTTGCGGTCAAGTCTTCACGGGTAATTCTATTCACGAGAACTCGCATGTGTGAGTAGCCGGGACCTTAAGATTGTTCCGTTCGGTCGTAACTTTCGCAGATTCTAATCGAGCGTCCGTAATTAGAGCGAGAGCAATTGTTGGTAATTAATTGGAGGCAAATTAATTAGTTCGGTTCGAATACAAAATGGAAAATCTCAATAATGCTCGTTCAATCGTTAACGCGCAACATTTCGTTATCTCAAAAAATTTTATCCGCGTTGAATCTCTATTGACTCTCTCCCCCTCTCTCTCTTTCTTAAAAGAGAAAGAATAAACACTATATATATATATATCTTTCCACAGTATCACAAAGATATTCGATTCTTTCGTCAAATTAACAAAGATTTAGATACTATTTATATCAATGATATAAAATGAAAGTAAACCGTGTCCATTAATTTATGAGAAATTTAAATATAAACTTTTATCTAAAATAATTCTTGCAAATTATACGGATTTACAGTCCATTTTCATCCTGCATCTTTTATACGTGAGAATCGATATTTCTCAAAGAGTATTCGTTAATACTTCCTTTTTAACCGATAATCGTATTCTCTTGTGAATCGCGCCTTTTCACTTTGTACGCAAAGCATCGATCACGTTGATCCCCGCCTATCCTAGCACGCTCGACGCATGCAAAACGATTTATGTTTGCACATGTGATTTCATCCCGCCGCGCTTCTTCGATTGATACACGACTAACGGTAATCGTCATCCGCCTCTCTCATTGTGAATCATTGCTTAACGCGGATCTTTCTCCCTTCGTATCTTGTGTTTGCCATTCAAATAGATTAAAACGAACCCTATTTCATAGGCAAATTTAGGAAAAAATTCAAATCGATCAAACATATCAGATCAGATAAATGCAAAATTGTTCATTTCTATTATATTAATACGAAAAAGTTTTACACATAGCATTATTTTAACAGATAATATAGCTTTTATAAACAACTGGATCGGAGGGGGCGATTTATATATTTATCAATGTGAAACAACGACAGCGATACTCGCAAGTAACACTTATTTAGATTTTATTACAACATTCAATTTGTTAATACAATCTCCGTTCTGCAGTCGTAATATCTGATAACGTTGAACTCATTTTCCACGAGTTTAAAGTACGCAAGATCGGGACACACATTGGGTTAACGAGAGAACAGCCGCGTAGGCTGGCAGATGAAGGCAGCTTTGTAGAACGATATCGGTAAGTGGAAATCAGTGGTCGAGTGGCGCCTGCCGATCCCCCATTTCTTTCTCTCTCTCTCTCTCTCTCTCTCTCTCTCCTCCTCCTCTTTTTCTCTCTGGGGGATCCGCCACCCCCGGTGCATTTACGCTCCTGGAAGCGCGTCTACGACGAGGGAGCCGTTAGTATACCGGGAACTTGCTAACTTCATTAAAATATTGCCATCAACACGAGGGCCATTGTTTTCGAGCGAACCTCTTTGCCCTCTCCGCCACGTTAACCGGCCGATTAACCACCTCGACTCCTCCGGGAACAGCCAACTGCGTCCTCTTTGTGTATAAACTGCGCAAGAAGCGCGGATTCCTACGAACTCGCTTCGTCGAGCGGGTATCGCGCGTCGATAGTAATCTTAAAGAATACGCGATCGTAGGTTCCGGAAATTTCTACCATATGACTTATCACACATATGTGTGTGCGAATGCGCGCTCTCTCTTTTCCAAGTGTCGATATTATATACTCTCGGCGAATAACACACAAATACACAGATGCAAAGAATCTCCAAAAAGATTCCGAAAACATCGAGACTCGGTTATTTGAAACGTTTGTGATACATTTATCTCCTCGTTTATTCCGCTTCGAGGTTCGTCGCCGATGCTTCGCGACATTCGCGATCCCAGCATCGGTCGCTTTTATGAAGGGGAATCCTATAACGATCAACGCGAGGACACGAGCCGACGGGTCCATGCTTTTGAGGGATACGGATGACACCCGCGTTCGCTCTCTTGTCTCAGCCGAGCGGACCACGCACGTTGTACGAAGAAGCAGCGGCGGTCGGTCCGCGCGCGGCTTTTTGCCGCGAGTGTAATTGAGCCTGTCTTGTCTGACTACCGTCTAAATGAATTATGGGAGCCGGGAGAAAGAGAGAAAGAGAGAGGACGGAAGAAACGAGCGATCGATTAATTTCCGACTCCGAGTCGAAATTTTTCTCCTATTTTTCATCTCAATTTTCCAAATCTAACATTTATTTTTCATGAGCATTCAGATCACACTTTTTTTGAAATTATTTAATCTATAGTTTTGCCAGAAGTTTTTTCTTTTAAACCTCACTCCAAGGGAAAAATTGAGGTACAAAATAAAAGCTCAATTCTTATATAAATTAAATCTTTATCAAAAGCTTCTAGAATCTACAAATGTGAAATAATTCAGATTGAAAATAGGAACATTGCCTCTAGAAAGTATTTCCGTTCGCGAGATCCAAGTTTCTGCGGAATCGCGGCAAATGCGAAGTGAAACGACGCTGCGTTATGGGATTGGCGTTTGTTAAAACGGGCACGGGAGAAAAACACTCGCTTTTTGTCGACATAAGGCGTAATTGCCGCTGTCTCGAGCAACATGCAGACAAGCGAGGCTGAGTCTAAGTGAATTATGAGGCGCCGCGCGACTGCTGAAGAAGATACAAACCACCCGCGGTACGAAGCTTTTTTGGCGAATCGAGGATAAAACTCAATCTTTCGCAACGCGTGCGGCTAAATTGTTCGAGGATTTATTGACTAGCGGAGAACAAATTAAATAAGAACGTCAATTATGTCAGATGTTGCATTTCTCGAAATTAGGAGTGCAATTTTTAATTAAGCTAATTGGAAAATCTTTTATATTATCAACTTTATTTTTCGAAAACAAAAATTTTGCTTCTATTTTCAACTTGAGATTTCTCATGTTTTATAGATTCTAAAGAATTTCGATAAATTTAATTTATATATGAATTGAATATACTCCTATATTTTATAAATCAAGTTTTCCACTTAGAGATTTAAAAGAGGGGCTTTCGGCAAAATTATAAATTAAATAATTTCAAGAGAGAATGATCTGACTGCTTAAAGTATCAAAATAGATATTAAATTGAAAATTAAGATCGAAAGTAGGAGAGAAAAATTTTTAATCTGGATATTATATCAATTTATGTTTGCAACAGCTTTTCAACTCTAAATAGCAGATAGCTAATGCTATTCGTTGAAAAGAACAGTTGATTCTGCAAGAGACGAGCGGTAAGCTGGTTGCAATTAACGAGAGAATGAGGAAGTGCGCCAAGGAACGCGCCGAGTTTATGAATTGCATGAATCTTTGCGTGGTGTGTCGTGAGATCAAAGATCGGCCGCCGCCAGTTTACTCTCGTAGAGCTTGCAAAGCCTCGGTAATTTTTAAAACATAATTTTTACAAATGTATATATATATTACACAATTTTATATAACTTTAAAAATGTAAGATGAATAAAATGAATAAAAATAATATATATTTTAAAACATATGTAAAAATAAGAGAATATTTTAAAATATATTTTTATATTAATACTTTGCAAATTTGGCTTATTCTCGCTGAAAGATCGAATGGCACAAAGTAAATTTAATGAGAATGAAAAAGATTTGGAAATGTATCAAATTATCTTAATACAAGACACACATACATGCGTTAAGAAAGAATTATTATTAAATTTATTATAAAATATTCATGTGTGTGTGAAAACTATATTGCAATTTTGAATTGAAAAAGAAAATTAAATATAATTTCTATAGACTGGTAAAAAAATAGTATTGTATTTGTAAAAAATAGAGCAGATAAAAAGAAAAAAGATCAAAAGATGAAAAAAGAGAAAAATGTAACTTTTATATCATCTATGTTTTTTTTTCTGTTTTTTTGATGATCCTACCGATAACTAATAGCGTTTTCGAGTGAAGATATGATCGCTTTGGGAGCTATTAAATCAGATTTGCCATATGTGAACATATGTTCAACCAAAAATGGGTTTTGTGTGTGAATTTGATTAATATAAATATAATATATTAATAATATGAAGTACTAATTCGACTTTAAAGAGGCGTGTGGCGCTCGTCGTTGAGTTATTACCGAAATCATTGCTTTCAAGAATCGCCAGGAAAACCTGGGATTAATTCCAATCTTGCAACGAAAATCTCCAATTTTCAACAGAGCACCAAACTAGACGTCGCGGATGGATTTTACAAAAATCAATAAAAAATAATTCTTCACGATGAAGATTGTTTCGACTACTTGCCGGTACGAACCAGGCAATTTTATTAACGTTTACCTGACGAGAGGGACAGCGATCGCGTTCAAGAATGAAAAGAACAGAAAGAACGCGGAAAGAACGCGGAAAAGAATGCTGAAAAGAACGCGGAAAAACGCGGAAGAAACATGATGTTTTCGCAATGTAATTTATTAATTTATTTTACGAATATTGGATTCCGATACAGAATTCGTAAATACATTAATCTCTAATTGAAAGTAAATCATAAAATTCGTAATAATTTACTCGTGATTTTGCAATATCGAAGGTAATCATTAAATTTCGTGAATAAAAAGTTAATATTTAACCGTTAGTTTAATCGAATCTTCACACTCTTATTCGATATTTTTTATATTTAATACCAAAGAATTACATATATCTGTAAAATTTGAAATATATATATAATATATATAAAATTTCCCGATTTTATCAATGTTCTCTGTATATCGAAAATAGCATTGTCGCGACATCTTCCAGAAATCATGCGTAAATTGTATATTACCAAGAGGGTAATACCAGAGAGAAGCCTGAAAGGGGTCACGCCACCATTTTTCGTAAGATGCTTTTTCTAGCTGATGGAGTAGCGCCAACTGGATCCATTTTAGAATCGAAACTACATAGCCAGATTCATTTTTCGATGCCACGGTAAAACGGTATAATTATTATATTTTTCTATAATTTTAACCGTGTTTTATGGATTTCTAAAAAGTTTTAACTATTAGCAGCGTTAGTTAATTTTTTCACTTATTTGTTTCTTTAATAAAAAAACCGGAAATGCGAAAAATCTATTTTTTTCTTGGGAATCTTATTGTTAGATATACATATATACGACATACGTGAATTGTGATTTCCGAAACGCAAAAGCTTTTTATTATAATTATTATATTTTTTTATATTTTTAACCGTTAAAATGTTCCTTTGATTTCTAAAGAGTTTTAGTTATTAGCAGCATTAATTAATTTTTTCATGTTTGTATGATCGCGTGATGATAGAGATACTGTCACCTGACAGGTTTTCGTAAAATGTCATACAAAAAATAGCGATTTTCTTTGCAATATTGGTTTTATAGAATATAAAATGAGTACTTTGCGTGTATTGTGCGGGATTTTATCCAGAATTTTAAAAAACCGAAACGCGGAAAAGTATTCCCTATGGGACTTTGATATATGTTTATAGTACATACGCGCGAAACATCAATTTTTAAAATGGATATCTATTCTGATATAATTTTCCTATAGTTTTAATCGTGTTCTTTCGATTTTGAAGAAGTTTTAATTATTATCAACTTTCATGAATTTACTCATGATTATATATGATCGCTTGACTAAAGATTGTCTGTTTATATATCTTTTCTAAACCTTGCTCGATTTTCGGAATGGAGTACTATTCTATTATAATATAATAAATTTTTTTTGTTCCTAATCACCACGCATTTCTGTCCAACGGATTCTCTTCTTCGTGTCCTTGCATTGTTATGGCCTATCGAATTCCGTTGTTTCAAGATCGTAGGGGACTGTTGCGCTTCCTTCTTCCTGTGATGTCCATCGGAATATCTTCTGCGGCTATTTAGCATTCTTCCTCAGGCATTCTTTTTTTTTTTGAAAGATATTCAAACGACTAAAACTACCTTCTCACTATTCTTTCAATTATTGTCTTTTTCCTTATTGTCTATTGCCTTTTATTTAAATATATTAATATAATAAATATAACACTACAGTATCTATGCAATAGATGCAATAGATGCAATATATCAAAAGAACTTATTAAAAGTTATTTGACTTGATCTGTTTTAGCTCATCCATTTTAAAGTAACAGATTTATCTACAATCTACAATCTACATCTACAATCTCTACAAATCCGTTACTTTAAAATTAAATAAAAGTTTGTCACTCACCGGCACTGATGCGCAACAGCGGAGTTGTTGGTCTTGAGGCTACGTTGTCTGTAACATACAAATATAAAATCCAAATTATAACAGCGTTCAAAATATAATTAATATTTCGTGCGGAATATTTTATATCCGATGCGTACAAT
>NW_021850780.1:824029-846304 GCF_003651465.1 Formica exsecta
TTTGTATAATCTTCCTTTTATAATTTAGACTAATTTACTTTTGTAATGCATGCAATGCATATCAAAAAAACTTATTAAAAGTTATTCAACTTGATCTATTTAGCTCATCCATTTAAAAGCAACGGATTTATCTACAATCTACAATCTACAATCTACATCTACAATCTCTACTTCCGTTACTTTAAAATTAAATAAAAGTTTGTCACTCACCGGCGCTGATGCGCAACAGCGGAGTTGTTGGTCTTGAGGCTACGTTGTCTGTAACATACAAATATAAAATCCAAATTATAACAGCGTTCAAAATATAATTAATATTTTATATCCAATGCGTACAATACTAAGAAGTTCTATATAAATATGAAACAATTATATAAATTTTAAAAAGACTATATTTTCTTTAATATTAAAAACATTTATCGGATTTATGTAAGTCATTTTTTCTAATTTTCTCTTGTTTAATTCATTCAAATAATGAGACTGAATCAATGCGCGTACGCGATTTTTAATAACTAATATAAAAATAATAAATATTCACCCTTGGGTTGCTCCGCTGGTGCAGGATGCCTCTCCTAGGCCTCCTCCTCCTCTTTGTGTGTGAATTTGATTAATATAAATATAATATATTAATAATATGAAGTACATCCCGTTTGAGACTATTTTGACTTTAAAACACAAGATTCTTTGCCCTGATTAATCAATTAAACGCTTACTCAAAGTATTTCATTAATTAATCTAATAACCCAAATACTCCTAATAATCAAAGACGGAGTATGACGTCATTAATCGGTCACAGAACAATCAGACTTGCTTCACTCGAAAACGCTATATGTTACCGCCGGCATAGCTCTCAGGTTCATTAGAGTACGCAAACCTCCTCACCCGGCAAATGCCTTCGTTAAGGTGGAGATACCATCGAGGAGGAAAAATGTGTGAGGATAGTTTTCCTCTTTTTCATTTCTCAGGTTAGGGTAGGTTTTTTATTTTTATTTTAATACACAATAAATGATACAACAAATGATATAATAAATTTAATATACAAAATATATAACAAAATATAATCAGAAATTTAATACAAAATATAATCTGACATTTAATACAAAATAATTTATTACATGGAATTACACGAAAATGTCCAAAATATGCGTATAATAAAAAATTTACTAGAAATTTTTAAAATAGACAAGATTTTAGCAACGGTTGATTACGTAATATTCATTCTTAATAATCAACATACAATTATAAAGTTTAATAAGTTTTATAAAATGTAAATAATCGCGACCAAAAGAATCGTTAATAAAGTTATTGTCTTTTAATTATAGAAGAAAGAGAATTTGCATTACTAGCTACTAGCACTACTAATAAAATATTCAAGACGTGAAAAGATCGACCAAGCTTCGATGTAAATCAACGATTAAATTATAAAATAAATCGCGATTTAAAATTCGCTAGTAAACGCGACGAATAAATAAATCGACGATATTTGATTGCGATACGCGTAATTTCTCTAATAATCAAAGTTCATATACGTACGCGCACGCGATATAATTACTATCATTTTATGCAAAGATAATCGTATCGTAGTACTTCTCGCTACGAATTTTGGCCAGTATTGACCGCCTTTTTTGCGTAGCAAATCCATTCTTCGAGCCAGTTGGACCTACCTTTCGTTGCTCCTGGCCACTTTCTGGATCGATAACAGATATTCGAGATTTGTTATATAGCATCCACCGCCCGATTTATTTTCTAATACGCGATTTTATACGAATGTCGCGATCAACAATAAGATATATATTTTATCTCACGGATAACTGTTTCAACAGAATAAAATAGGTCTTATAAGCTTTTAAATATCGTTATAAAAAATCGCGTTATTGCCACGTTTTATAGAGATTAACAGACCTAACAATTTTATAACAAGCCCCTCCCTCCGCCGGGTGAGACGCCGGTTAATATCCGACAAAGAGAAGAACGATCCTAAAGGTGAAGAACGACCAATGTCTTGTTTCTACATCAGTTTCTGCAATATCAATCCGCAAAGAAAAGTTAAGTGATCCGTTGAACGTTAGAGCCGCTGCAAGAGGGAACGAATCCCGGATCTTCCGGACTGCTCCTGATAGCAATGATTTCGGTAACGAATCAACGAGATTCACGCGAGAAAACGTGTTCTTCCATCATTAAGAAATATATCTTTTTATTGAAAAATATATGGATATAACTATTTTTATGGAAATGTGGTTACGAACGATTATATTTACGGATAATAAAATACATGCATTATTATAAGTTGTGTTAAATGTGCGAGTACAAATAATTATCGTGTACCAACTGCTCGAGACAAATCAAACTCGATAAAAGCAAAATAAAAAAAAAATTTGATTCAAACACTTTGTACAATAAAATAAATCGAAGTAATTTCAAGTAATTACTTCTAAGCTATTTTTCTGTAGCGTTCAAATAAATTAATATGTCGATCTACTGATATCGGGGTACCCATTCGATTTGTCTCGAAGTTTTTAAGTATTCGCACATTTTACGTTACATTCATATATATAATTTTGTATATAACGTAATATTCAAAGTATAAAAATTTTTTGAAATAATATACTGTTTTGTGCATGTATTTTATTATATATATAAAATATATATATCCAAAAACATTAATCCAGAAGTAATGTCCTAGAGTAGCGGGATGTCCAGTATCTGCAAATAGTTTCTTAAAAGAAACCAAAAACTAATGTTAATATCCCAAGTGCCTAGAATCTAGAGAAGTAGTTTCTCAAAAGAAAACAAAAATTATATTAATTAATAATTAATTATTAAAATACATTTGTTCGTAACCATAATTTTTTATCAAAAATGGACAAACTGATAGCAACTAGAAATTACTAAAAAAATATAAATCTATACATAATAGCTATATCCATGTTTAATCTACTGTTAAGTCTTTTAATATACTGTTTTGTGCATGTATTTTATTATATATATAAAATATATATATCCAAAAACATTAATCCAGAAGTAATGTCCTAGAGTAGCGGGATGTCCAGTATCTGCAAATAGTTTCTTAAAAGAAACCAAAAACTAATGTTAATATCCCAAGTGCCTAGAATCTAGAGAAGTAGTTTCTCAAAAGAAAACAAAAATTATATTAATTAATAATTAATTATTAAAATACATTTGTTCGTAACCATAATTTTTTATCAAAAAAGTCACAAAAACGGACAAATCGATTACAATTTAAAATTACTAAAAAAATCTTAAAAACTAGGAAAAAAATTATTAAGAAAATTTTGATTGAAGGAAATTTATTTTTTATTTCACATGCGTGATATGTACATAAAAGTACTTCAATAATAACTTATTATCGCTGGCCGTAGTATATACTAAAATGACAAAACATCACGCGCAACTAATAAAATATTAATAAATTTATAATATTTCTCCGCATTTTTGATCCACAATTATGGATTTAGCACGGACACGAACCAACTGAGCGTTTTACCGTGACACCGAAAAGTGAACCTGGCCATGTAATTCCGCCGGCTCTAAAATGGATCCAGTTGGCGCTATTGCATTAGCTAGAAAAAGCGTCTTTCGAAAACGGCGGCGTGGCCCCTATCAGGCTTCTCTCTGGTAATAAAAGGAATTATTGTATACCGATCAACACTCAACTGTAGAATATCCTACCACCGATATCATCGTGTCGTGGCATCTATCACAAATGATCAGAGCTCGTTAGAAACATACACTCCAGTGAAAAAGAAGAAATGCCAGTAGGTTAGAAAATCAAAAACAAGTAAATTTTTTAACATCTATTACATCTATTACATCTAAATTAATTATGTATAATTATTGTTTTGTAATATTTAAATAGTCTTCAAAGTTGGAAATGTATGTATACATGAGAATATATTTATTCTTAATAATCGTTTCAGAGAAACATACAAGTTAACCTCAAAGGCATGTAAACAGAAGAAGCTGTCAAATCAAAGAAAGCATGTGATTGGAAAATAGACGAAAAGAAAAATAATAAATAGAGAAACGAATTCGAGACTTTTCTAAAAAAAGGTTTTTTCGACATTTAAGATACAACAAACCAGTGCAATAAGATGATGAAACAAGACAATGTTCAGGTTCCGAATCAGATACAGAATGTACCAATCATCCCCTATCAAATAGATTCCTCAATCGCTATAAGAATAGCCATGGGAGCAAAAATGATCCACGAAAGAGCACTGATGGCTCGTGCGGATATATGGCACAAAATCAGAGTTATCAGAGGCTCCCAGTACGACAAGGAGACAGTTTTGAAAGCTATTTTAAAAGCGATAGAACCAATCGATTTAATACCAGTGAAATATCAAGTTTGCGGAGAGGATGCATATTTTATAGCGAGAAATTGCGGCCCTGCTCTCGAAAAGCTGTGCAAAACAAACCTGATCATTAAAAATGTCAAAGGCGATGCTATTATTCTTGTGGTGACTTTGGGATACGCCTCGATCAATGATCTGAGAATCCACATACAGCCCTTACTATTAACCGCACTGACCAAGAAATACGATCCAAATCAAAAGATGTTAAACTTGGAAAACTTTCATTTAGATCCAGATATAGACAAGACTGTCTATTGCCCATTGTCACAGCTCAGAACGTCCAATCACGTTTTGAAGATGGCCAAAACTGCTATAGCCACTATTGAACATCTGAATCTACAACGCAACAAGTTGTTCAACATATCGGCAATAGAGAATTCGAGTTTAACATCCATTAAATACTTAGACTTGAGGCATAATAATTTATTGAATATGGACGCGCTAACTCCCCTCAAGAATCTGGAGATCGTCAAACTTTGGCTGGACGGAAATCCACTTTGCGAGAATTACTCAACCGCGAACCAGTACGTCGAATCTGCGAAAAAATATTGTCCACATTTGCAAGAACTAGATGGTGTATCCATTGTGCCAAATATGCCATTGATGTACAGAGACTACTTTCAGGACGAAAGGACGCAGCGTCTCGTACATAAATTCGCCTATCATTTCTTTAATTTACACGATCAACTCGATAGGACGATTTTACGAGGACTTTATCACAAGGACGCGTTTTATTCCATGAGCTTTGCCATTCCCAATGCAGTCGCGCAGAGGACTGGACTTAATCTGTACACAGGCAACAGAAATCTGCTAAAGAAAGGACCGAAGAAAAATACGTTTCTCTATCATACTCAGGAGGACATTCTGGTAGCTTTGAGCAAATTGCCCAGGTCTTATCACGACAGGAATTCCTTCACATACGACGTCATGTATGACGATGACAAGTGCATCGTGTTTTGCGTCTCGGGATTATTCAAAAAGCTAAGTTCCGGCACGAACGTGCTGTCGTTTTCTAGAACATTCGTACTGTTGGCTTCCCTGGACAACGAGTATCACATTTTAAACGACCAGTATCATATATACGCAGCGCCAGACAATGTGACATCCGATAAAATAGTAGTGAAATATGCATACGACGAGATCATGCCAGTTTGCTTCAGTCCGAGCGAAAAGTCGGTACTGATCACCAGAATGAAGCAGGTCACCAAAATGAACGACGAATGGTGCGAATCATATTTATCGGAAGATCAATGGGACATGCGAAAGGCGATATCCAACTTTATGAAGGATTTGAAAAGTTCCTCGATATCGGAAAACGCATTCGTTAATAAATAAAACAGGCGTTTTCAAAGTCCTACATAAATAACAATATTTAGCTTTGTGTAAATAAATTTGTAATTTATATATTTTAAAAGATTTTCTGGATTAGATCTTTCTCTCCGTAGCAAAAATTATACGCTATTTAATTATATTATATATACATTTTATAATACGATATACTCGCTTCGAAATGAGATAACATCGATGAGTATATCGCGAGGCGATGTTACTCGCATGGCATTTAAGTCGTCTCCAAGATGAAGAACGGGATGCTCGGTGACTTCATCCAAAGGTTATACACTCAAGGACCATCCGGACCGATGTGAATGAAACAAAATCGCGAAGGCAGGTGAGTTTTTTTTACCCTTTCTCTGATCGTATGCGAAAGACCTTCGAGACTTGCGGCACGCTCGGTTAAGTAAATCATTATGCTTGAATGCCGGATCTGTTATGGCTTATTAATAATTTAATCGTGACAATCTAAACAACATGACATCGCGAGTTATTATAGAGTCATTATCACGCACGAGAAATGTAATGCACCGTAAACCCGAGAATTTAATCGGTGGTCTGACATAATGAAAATGGTATTTATAATAAATTACATGTATTGTCGCGTCCGTAATTACACGTCTCGTAAGTTCATTGAAGCTTCAATAACGGTGCATAAGTTAATGCTATACGGGAGTAATAATTATGGAAATAATTTATAGCCTATTTGATTATAGAAGAAAAGTTTTTCAAAGTGCGAACCTTATGTAGATTTTCACCGGGAGATCGTGACAATAATTATCTCGAGTAAAAAGATGATGCTTTTGAAAAGAGTTGTCTTTGCCGAACGATTCTTGAACGATAACCTTCGATCGATTGAATACAATTAACCATTATATGTAAAATATTAATGTAAAATTTAATATCAAAAGAAAATATATATTTTGCGTAATACACGATTACGTGATTGTATGCCAAGTCGATTAGACGACTGATGGTTCTCAACAAAAAATATCGTGATACTCTTTTTAGAGATCGTAAATAAGAGCACGCAGAACATAAATAGACGTTAAATTTTACAGCGAATCATTTTTTCTTTCGATCAATCAACGCGATAAAAAAAAGAAACGGCGAGTAAACCCGGAAATGATACGAAAGGGAAAAGATTGAGAAACGTTGAACTAAGCTGTTACTAATAATTACGAGATTCGAGAAAGGGTACGTGTAGGTAACGACATAATAAAATGATTGTTGCCTACTGTGAGACTTCCAGCAGCCTCCCACGAAACAGCTACGGTAAAACCGCATGCTCTTCTACTAGTACCAATTATCCCTTGTACTAATTAAAGTATCCCAACTTCCTTTTCGATGCTTCCCGCATCGGTATCTTGAAGATCGAGAATATCGACGCGAAGTGTGATCAAGAAACTGCAGATTAAAATTAATTAGATATCGAAATGAGAGAGAAATGTATGCATCGAAATAAATTTATACAATCAAAGCGACTTTTAATTGCATACTAATAGAAATGATGAAGATGTATAACCGATATGTAATATTAATAATAAATCCTCTCTATTCGCGTCGCGTTAACGTGCCACCCAATCAAACAGACGTTTCATTTGATGAAGATTAAAAATCCATTGAATATAAACATATCAAGATGTGGGTCAGGGTAGCGTAGTGAAAGAAAGGAACAAAGTACAATTAGGAAGATGGCCCATTGAGACATCCTTGCGCCGAGATGTTCATAAGAAACTTACGCACAATGTAACATACTCGAAGAGATGATTCTTGGCGATAACCTGTTAGAGAAAGTCATCGCGTACAGATCCTATGTAAATTTCGTACGTCGTGTCGCTCCTCTGAAGGCATCGGCAAAAAGTAATAGTTCTATGAAAAATAATTTTTTTTTTTTTTTTAACACGAAAAATAGAATAATCATTTCCCATAGTTCTCTTTATATTGAATATGATTTAATATGACGGTTTCCAAATGATTTTATTATGTTATAATTTTAAGAAACTTGCGATTACAATTGCAAGAGAGTTATTCTAATGTATTTTATCATGTTATAGTTACAATGTGTCATGTGTAGGAGAAATTTTGTTTTCCAATTAAAAATACGTTGTTAAGAGAGATTTTTAGCCTTCGAAAAAAATTTCTAATGACCGTTATAGTTAATAGATTTATCGATTAAATACAGAGTCTAGGTGCAATGTGTGACGTGATGAAACAATTTGGAAGACAGAGTCGTATTCAGCGTCAAATAAATCACGGGAAATGATTATCTATTCCATGTTTTTTTTTTCTTTTTTTTTTTTTTCTTGAACTGTATAATAAGACATCGGTTACGCTCGTGATTCTCTTCTGTGCGATTAGAGGCGACTTTAATTGAATAGCAACGGCGGATAAGTCCAGAAAGGAAAATTAATGGGAAAACCGAATTGGAGCACGAACGCCTTATACATTCATTATACAAAGCGAGAAACGCTCGGTTAGGTAACATAATATCTAATAATGTGAGATAAGACATGTGTTCTTGTTCGCTTACCGATGCTAATGAGCAGGAAAAACGCCAACAGTTTCACGCGCGTCAATCTAGCAAGAAAAATCTAACGCATATATAACGCTTAATTCTCTAATTATAATACGAGGCGAAAGTGCGTGAGTAAAAGAGTGAGATTGCTTATCGCTGAGAATTAAAATCGCTAAATCAATTATGTTTAACGCCGAGAAGAAGTAACTTGATTAATTAATCATAGCATTATGCAAGCGATTACTGCGAATGTTTATTAATTACTATTGCGAAATTTCAAATACAACGCACGTATTATTATGAGATCTTTATATCATAAATAAAAAGGCAAAATATATACGATCGAATTATATCGCTTAATAAGAAGGCTCTTTGAAAGTAAAATGACAGGATTCACTTCACCGACCATTCTTATGCCATATACAGAAATTCAAGGATATCAACGACGCAAATCTACCAATTACGGCATCCTAAAAGAAGCATCATTATCTTGCTACAAAATGCAGAATAAAATAAAAAGGACTATATTTAATGTCTATCTGGTCGATAATTTCAGTGACTTTAATAAATATATATTCTTCTTGTGCGATATAGTATCTTTTTACATATTTTATGATTTCCGTAACTCACACATAGCGGTCTTTAAAACGATTCTAAAGTCAAAGGCGAGTTTTTGCAAAAGACGATTTGTATTGCAAACAAAATGTTATGAGATGGAGAGAGAGAGAGAGAGAGAAAGAGAGTGATCGGTATTTGTTAAATAATGGAACGAGCTAAGCCACCTTTTCCCAGTCTAAACGAACAAAATTATCGCAAAGTGAAGAAATCGACCATTGGATTTAGTAACGTTCACAGAACTGAACTGATTCCCACGAATAACGTTATAATGGCTTTTGCGAAAGCGAAAAAAAAAAAATCCGTTCTTCTATGCGCATTTTTGCGGAAGTAGATGTTCCGCTACAAAAAAAATTAACATTTATCTTTATAAAATACGACGTTTTTGATACGTTCCCTAAGATATCGAAGCAACATTTAGTACGAGAACTTCAGAATCTTTATACGAATATATATGTATGTAGGATCCAATTCATCCTAAGATAAACGGCTGTACGATTTAAATAGCCTCAAGCTTAATCGATTGGAGACAGATAGAATCGATCCTCATGGCGGAATCGGCAGAACGACATTGCGTTACTCTCTGCGAAAGGAAATCGAAGACGAGTGCCGGTGATTCTGTTAGATAGACGTAACAGTCCGATCGAGAGCAATTGCGCAAGAGGCGAATTTTCGCAAGACTCTCGTCCGCATTCATGCGAACATTTCTGTTGGAGAAGAGCGATACGATTCACCTAAGATGCATCATTCTGTACGAGTGTGTAATTCCGTGCGCGTGTGTGCGCACGCAAATACGCGCATAAGACGTGAATAATTAAAAAGGGCAAGTTTACGCCATCTTTCCGTTAACGAGTATATGCGCGCAGCTGTATTTCCTTGCAATTATTAAGAGAGAATCTGCTTCCTTCCCCGACTTATCTAACAAAACTTGTAACCATACAAATAATGGAAAATATCGCTTTTTTTTTTTTTTTGCGAAACAACGAACCTGCGGGTGCATAATTTTTTTTATGTTTTTACATTTATTTTTCTTGCATTTAATATTCTGATATTTGTTCCTTACATCTTTCAATCCTCTTTATCCTAGCATAGAATTTTTTAAGCACTTGTTACTTACAATTTTTCTCATCCGAATGTTTTGTAAAGATTTTCTCTCTCTTCGTACTTTCTCCATGTATATTTTTTCTATTGTTTATGTTATTTATATAGATATTCATCCCTCTTTCAAAGAGAAGCTTCATCTGGGAGATCTTTCTTCGATCCCGCTAGAGATGAAAGATAAATCTTTCATCTCCAACGTTGTTCCGTAAATATTCGTTCTTCTTTTAAAGACTACTTCGTTTGAACGCTTTGCGATCGTGTAAGGATTTACTTTCATAGTATTGTTTTTCCTTAAGACTAATTAGTCTGTGCTTTTTTCTCATCTTCGCTTCTACCTGTCTATGAACCTCGGGGAGAATTTCTCACGGCAGTTGCGCATACAAAATCTCTCTCTCTTTCTTTTTTTCTTTATCCTATTCTCCTTTCCGATCATTTTCGCAGAAATTGAATATAAATTACGCGGTATACAAATATCGTAGATAATAAATATATAACTAAATCGTCGTAAAATAAAATATTTATTTATATGTCTCATCTACTCAGTAATCTAAACAATCTCTTATCGCGATCTCAGTTTCTTATACCCAGTTAAACGAATACGGTTCGAAAGCAAATTGCTGCTCGCAAAAGCCCGAGCCCTTCGCGGATAAATACATCGCTGAAATCGCGCTTTTTGAAGGGATCCCCTCGACCGCGATCTCGTTCGAAATTTTCGGAAAGATAGCTCTATCTCGCTCCCACATGTGGGAACCACCGCTTGTATAATCGCGGCCGTTACTTCCACGTTTCACGGCGAGCGCGGGTTCGCGTATCACGCACGCACGTAAGAGCCCCGCGGTTTCACGCGCGTGCGTTTATGCAACATTACGCGAGATCGCTGTGTATGTCGTATATCGACGAGATCGTCGTGTCGATGTGTGCCCGATGCGCCTGGGGCATCAGGTCCCCGCGACACTGTCGTGAGTGAAAGTTATTCTCTAGGGTCCCATCTCCCCTCCCCCCTCCCCCTCCTTTACATGCAGCATCGGCATGACCTACGATTATAAATCGTCTTCGAGTTCTACGGTAGCCTCGATGAACAAAAACCGCTAATTGTTTCCTGTGTTAAGCAGGAAGTACTGAATTCTTCTGATTCTGCTGATTAAGAGAGTCTGACCTAACAATAAATTAGATACCTCGGTCGCTAACGGTCCCTGCAAGGTTTTGCGACGATATTATTGACAAAATGTCATCAAGCTAAATATTTGAAAAAAGATCTTTTCTTTCGGTAAATTATTTATTTTTATTTATTTCGTATTTAAAGAATATAATTTTACAAGTTTAATAAAATAATTTATTCCTGCAACTCTCTCTCTCTCTCTCTCTCTCTCTCTCTCTCTCTCTCATTATCGATTGGAAACTTTCGTTAAAATTGTGCATTTAAATTGCTCGACGGATAATATTTATATGAAACAATGACATTTCCTCTCCCATCGCGAGAAAGCTTAATTTTACAATAAAGAGGTACGTTGACAAAAAGGAAGATATTCAAGTGGAATCTCCTCTTGTCGGATGCGATTTATATGCGCGCTATATATGCACAAAATTAATGCATATCTCTCTATTGCGAAGGATAAATAACTCCGCTGCTCGTCGTCTCTCTAAAGAGACAAGAATCGCGCGGATAGCCTTTTCAGTATAAAATATTTATGATTGTTAATGCAAAGCACACTTTACCGTAGAAATTACGTATGGAAAATGCGTAAATATACAAATTTTTATGCTGCAAAAGGAGTAGGTGAAATGAGATATGTATATATATAAACGTATATGGTCGTCATTTGAGGACCATCAAACGAGATTCCAAGTTATATAAGTGAGAGGCGCATATCGCGGTGATGAGTGGATAATTTTCTTTTTCACACGGAGAGTTGCGCGCCGCGGAATATGCACAGTATGTCACAATAACGGCAGAGGCAGCCCCTTCGCCACGTAATTAAGACCTCGGGTGGCTGCTTAATTCACCGCAAATACGTTAATTACGCTCACGGAAACAGCCGGCGCTCTCTCCATCTCTCTCTTTCTTTCTTTCAAAAATAGATTATTTAGAACAATTTCAATATATGTATATACAAAAACCGAGAGAAATATTTCCTTGCTCGGAGGACAAAGCGATTCGCCATCGAGTTTTTCCACGCAAATGTATCTCTATAAATATATTATTTGAAAACAGTTTAAAAACTCAATTTCTTTCAGACATTTCGTGCAAAATTCTCTTGTTCAGATATGAAATAATATTTATTGCATAATATCGTGTCTGAAATATATTTTAATTTCTATTAAACAATAATATATAATTGAATTATACTTTTAATCTGTCTGAATCTAGACCAGAATTGAGGTCGTGATTTAAGATCGAGAAAACTGGTACACATACAATCGATTCATCTATCAATTGCAAAGTAATCGCTTCAATTAACCACCTCCGCTTTACCTCGTCGAGCGATTGTTATTGAAGTACGCAATCGAGGAGAAATAAAAGAGTGTGCGTTTTGCTATTTATCAATGATGATAATTAAGCAGATAATAAACTTCCGTCCTGCGCTGTCGCAACGGAAATATTCTATCTGATTTTTGCGCAAAGTCATAAGATATTATTTTAGTAACTTTAATCAAATTAAACAAAAAATTTGTAATATAAGAAACGCAAAGAATCGTATCCCGGAAATTGATGATGTAATAAAAACTTGTCGGATTTGCTATGGAAGACGCACATGAGTGGCTTTGAAGAAGAACGATATCGCTACAAGGAGGCCGCTGTTAGAAGAAGAGTGATTTTCAAGACGATCGAATGCCGGGATGATCGGTACTCGGTGCCTCATCTCGTCTTCAAAGCATACGGCCTTTGCTTTCACTTTCTCACGTGGTAGAGATGAACAAACACCCTCTCTTTCTCGCTCTTTCTCTCTCTCTCTCTCTCTTTCTGTCGTCGTACTACCATCGCCGCGGAGATAAATTATTTGCTAGCCAGTTACTCCATTGATAATCATTGCGAGCATCAGAAGTGTCAAAAAGTTGAAGAATGTCATATGGATTCTACTTATTAATTTTGAAGCGAAAAGACGGCACCGTACATGAAAGTTTAGAGACACATCGTGAAAATAAAGTTACGCAATAGGTCACAAGTAAATCGGAACAAGCTAGGATGAAGAGGCTTCGGAGAAATTATAAAACATCGACAAAATAAATAAGTCAGATATAAGCTAAAGAATTTATAATCGTTTTATACTTAATATACATATATAATGCATACAATATAAATATTATTAATGATACTTTTTTATAAGATAATTAATCATTTATATAATTATAATATATCTCTGTTGGGAGAAAATGATTAAAATAAAATTCGTTTACTTTCTCTCGGATCAACATGTTGCGTATATAAACACTCGTACAATGTTGCATAACAGATGTCACAAATCGGGATCGTAAAGAATCGATTCGTCCGACTCTCCGATTTGTAACTCCGTTATTCGCATCGTTATTGCGATGTGTAATTTTCACATTTTCCTCTTCGAGTACCTTTCTGTCGTCGTACTACCATCGCCGCGGAGATAAATTATTTGCTAGCCAGTTACTCCATTGATAATCATTGCGAGCATCAGAAGTGTCAAAAAGTTGAAGAATGTCATATGGATTCTACTTATTAATTTTGAAGCGAAAAGACGGCACCGTACATGAAAGTTTAGAGACACATCGTGAAAATAAAGTTACGCAATAGGTCACAAGTAAATCGGAACAAGCTAGGATGAAGAGGCTTCGGAGAAATTATAAAACATCGACAAAATAAATAAGTCAGATATAAGCTAAAGAATTTATAATCGTTTTATACTTAATATACATATATAATGCATACAATATAAATATTATTAATGATACTTTTTTATAAGATAATTAATCATTTATATAATTATAATATATCTCTGTTGGGAGAAAATGATTAAAATAAAATTCGTTTACTTTCTCTCGGATCAACATGTTGCGTATATAAACACTCGTACAATGTTGCATAACAGATGTCACAAATCGGGATCGTAAAGAATCGATTCGTCCGACTCTCCGATTTGTAACTCCGTTATTCGCATCGTTATTGCGATGTGTAATTTTCACATTTTCCTCTTCGAGTACTTTCAAAAAAAAGGCATTTATCGTAGAATGATTATCCCGAAGGATTACGGTTTTGCTCTAACGAGTTTTACGACGCGAAAATTGACGGCGCTCGTAAAAAGATGTATTTCCTATTTTTTTATTCCTCGTCGTTTTAATAGGCGAGGTGTGTAAAGGCAACACATTTCGAATGCGTTAACTTTTATTGTTCTTTTAGTATCCATCAGTCCTAATCACGCCGCGAATAAAAACACCCGACAAAATTGCATGATGCGTGTCCTTTTGAAGCGAACGGTTCTCTATATCGTAGTTATTATACGAGAAATATCAATGTTATCAGACTACTTACGCGATGATAATATATGAAGAAAATCGGATCGAAAAAATCATTTGTTTTTTAATAGAGAATGAGGTCTCTTATATTTGAATACATTTTATTCAAAGAAAAATTTTAAAAAATTAAGAAGATTTAAAAAGATATTAAAAAATGCCATATTGCATACGATTAACTTTGATCGTTGCAGAATATAGTTAATTTATCGCTTGTCTTCGTTTTCGTATCTTACGTCACGTGTACATTCTTCGTTCATTTTCTCATCGAACGCAAATGCCGTTTCGCATTTTCAAATAAGTACAAACTTTACGAGGTATATATTTCTCTCCCCGCCAAACGCCGAGAAAATGCACTCGCCAAATGCGCACGTGTTGTTCCGATGGAGGACGTTTCTGACAAAAATCTCTACACTTTCACTATCTCGAGTCGAAGTGCGTGACAAGAAGAGCCGGGAAGAGAAGGGAGGAGCGGTCGACTGTTAAGAAAAACGGGGAACTTGGTTCGTTTATTGGCCATATCTCAAGGCTAATCCGCGCGGAAGATGCGCACCGGATCGCACGCACGGATGTGTGCGCGTCTGACGGAAGTCAGATGTACTCGCATACGCTTAGCACCTTTTTGCATCCGCTTAAGTTAAGAAACCTCGACGGCGGATATCTTGTTCGGCGGAGTCGGTCGACAATCTTGAGACACGAGAAGTTATATAGAGGCGGGCGCGAACGGAAGCGCGTATCTGTTTGCGTAACATGCGTATTTTTAAAGGAGAAAGGGAATATGGAGAATATCGCAACAATTCGCGGTACAAAAACGGCTACTTTAAACGGAATAAAGAAGGAAAGATGCGAGACTGTCGCGGATTTTAATCGTGAATGAAATTAATAATTAATAATTTAAAGAGAAATGATATTTTCTTGAAGAAAATTATTTTTTAATTGGATAGAGAAACGCTATTTCATTTAACAAATATGACATGAAAAAGTAGTTATAAACAATTTTACAAGTTTAGAACGAATGAGATAAAATACAATAGAGTAAAATGAGATAAAAATAATATAGTACAAAATATAAAATGAAATCGCGTTGCTCACTTTTGATTTTTTATAAAATCCAAGAAGATTGATTAATAATTAAGATGGTTTTTGTTGAAGCTCAACGAGACGCGTCGTGACGGAAAAAATAGTTCACCAGGACCTTTAACCTTCCGCGCTTTCTCCGCGAGCACGCCGACGAATCTGCCGTAGGAATTGTCATGCTCTTTGAAATTTACCGATGATTCAATATTGGCGAGTCTGACCTTTAAATGGTACAAGCCGAAGAGGAGAGACGCGAAGTTTAATAATTACTGATATAAACGCACACAAAAGTTGCGCGAGCGAAGGCGATAAGGGTGATAAAGTCCGTTCAGTTCATTTTCTTAATTATCACATAGATTCGGAAAATTATTCCACGTACATTTAATGAGGCGGAAATTTATGCTCTTCTTAGCGGCATGACTAATGACTCCTACGTGTAAAATTACTCCGGAAAGAGCAAATATCACATCACGTGTAACCCTAAGGCTACACACATACTTACGTTGTTCGAGACCGAGAGAGCGTCCGGGCAAATTGATGCAAAATTTCCAATCAGAAATTAATAATTAATAATAATCTTGCGAGGATCTAAAGACTAATGGCTGTTACGTGTAAAATTATTTCTAAGACGAATGCGATAACTTAAAGCGAGATTTCTCATTTCTAAGATCTTCGAATGCCGTATATATTTACAATGAATAAGGAATGTATGGATATCAGTTTGAATACAGCTTGGAATTTGCGAGAGAGTAAATAGATATAGGAAAGATGATAAAAACTCGACATTTCTGACTAATCAAGTTGCATTTTAACACAAATTGGATTTGCTTAATTAATTTATTCATTGAAAATTCATAATTCATCCTCGTTTATATGCTAAATTAACTTGTATTGAATTCTCAAAATTCGAAAGTTTTCTTTTGCCGAAACTTTCTTCCGCGAATATTATATAATCTAAATAGCGATAACTGTCTTTCTGGATATTATTACAGTATATTATATATGCTTGAAGATTTCTAAATCTTTTTCATTATATTGCTTCTGGTACAGTGCACTCAGCGAAATTAGATTAGGCTGTTTCGTAAGCTGACGTGCTCTATGATTTGTACATGTCGAGATAATCTAACATTTTACATTAAAATAAATTTTTTAAAACAAGTCAAAGATACAATAAAAAATAAGACGAAACTCAATCTTGATATCTTAAATTTACTAAATTATAAATACATTAAATATCTCGCATTATCAAACTTTTACCAAAACTTTAAATCGCCAATCTTTGAAAGTCGCGTTTCTCACAGAGTCGCCGCTTGAAATATGCATGACATGTAATGTGAAATTAATTAAGAGATGATTCGCACGAGGATAGACTGTAATCGGAGATAAGTATCTGTTGGTGTCACTGTCATTATATTATCATATCATCACTTTGCGATTCTAAGGAATTTCTCTTCCTCTCTTCTCCATTATTCAAATCATTTTATCGTGTGCAAAACACACCGCTTGCGGAAAACGAGCGACTGAAATCACCTTTACGCTCGCAATCGCTCGAGGACGACAACAACGACGATCGCCTCTCTGTAGGTGCAAATATCGTTCCATCTACGAGCGAATCGAAGACAACTTTCGCCCTCCAAGGCTGAGAAGATTCCTCGCGGCGCAAAGCTCATCGCGGCGCGTGTAATGGAGAGACGAGCGGCCATTGAAAAATATAATGCCCGCGACTCGTTAATTACACTTTTACCGGGGCACGTACGTCGGTGTCGAAACGAGTCTCTAATCACTAATGGATATCGCGTATATCCATTACAAGAGATGGGATTAAACGAGCTCGAATTAGAGGATCAATTTTCGCAAAATATTGTAGCATTTGATTCTACGCATATTCCTTATATTTTATTATATATTCTCGATAAAAGAAAATGTGGATTTTAAATTTCAATTTATTCGTACTATTGAAAATAATCAGATCATTATTTTGCACGGATGTGTACGTAGATTGCGACGAAATATCATCGATTAAGAAAATTGAAATATATATTGCGTAATATATGTAATTCTTTTGTTATTTATTGAAGAGAAAGAGAGATTGCATATTAAAGTAAATTTAAAAATAAAAAACAAACCGGCTATCTATCGCAAAATGTAAGTACTTAAGAAAGTCTCATGTTTGATTTCGCGAGACGTAAATGCAGCGAGTCTAAAAAACCGTGTCGTGAAGTTCTTTCGCTCTTCTCCTTCTCTCTCTCTCTCTCTCTCTCTTTTTAAAGCATTGCACCGGCAGCAGGATGCAAGGCAGGCTGAATTGCGAAATTTCGATTGTCGAGGTACGACCTCGATCTTCGTGCGACGGCGGCAAGTGAATCGGGCCACGTGACTCTCCTCTGCTCGCAGACGAACGCCTTCGCGTGTTTCGCGTCGCTTGGATTTCGATCCGCGGAAACGATCTTTTATCTCGACCAAGGATCGACCGTCGCAATATTTCACTTGTAACGAAACCTCCTCTCCGATCAGCGGACGTTTTCCACGACGGGTGTGAGATCGTTCGTCCGTCCCTCACCCATTATCCGACATCGTGTAGCTAATATCGGAGAAACTCGCGAGAAAGTTTTGCGCGTTCCGAGAAATAATCGATAATCGTTTCGGACAAGGGTAAATAAAACGTCGTCGCAAACAATTCGATCCCGCCCGTGCAATTCCGCGGCACGCAATTATCCGCGATGAATTTCACGATTTCCAGCTATTTCAAGTATCTAACATCGTTAGAACGTAGTCTCAGCTGGGACGATCTCGCAGACGCGGTGATCCGAACCTTCTAACGATACCCGGTGCTCCCCGTCCGTCGCGCTCCTCAAGCTGCCTCTGGAATGCAGCCGAGCACTCCTTGGATGCACCCTCCACGACGAGTGCAACGAGTCGCAGTGATCTCTGGCAAAGGCCACCAGACGACCGGTCACGCCGAACTTGCGCTGGCGACGAGAAGCGTTTACTTGAATTTAGAAGTGTAAAGAGAAGAAGGAGAGGCGAGAAATACACTTTACAATCTCTTCATTTTTTTTTTGTCAGAAGATTTGTGATAAAATCTCTTTAAAAAATAGACGCACGGATTTGTGAAGATTAACTACTTATTTTAAATTTCAAAATTAAATTTGGGAATAAGTTCTGCTACGCACTTTTACTTAAAAATGACTCGCAATGAAATAAAAAGAATAAAGTCTACTTTAGATGATTTATGTAATTAATGTTCAAATTTACGATAGAAATCTATTTATAATTTTTAAGTATCATATATATAATGCGGAAAAGTAAAATACCGAGAAAGTAAAATGGATATGTATAAAAGAATATATATCAGAACACATTAAATTATGAGTACATAAATTTTTTTTTTATTATGTAAATTATAAAAATTGTCTAAGAGAGGCTTAAGATTCTCTTTAATGTCAAATTAATATCGAAAAAATTGAAAGAATGAGAGAGGAAAATAAAACAGTTTTTTAATACGTTTTTTTTTTTTCGAGAACTTGAGACAATTGTCAAATTATTTAAAATCTAAAATTATTTTTTTCTTAAATTCTTGAAAAGTAAATTATGCATATTCATTCACATGTATATGTAACTGGCTGAAAGAACATATTTCGTGTATAGAAAATATATGTCATTCTTCTCACACTCTGTATAATGACAACCATGGATTCCTTTCACACAAAATGTAACCGTTTCGAGATTCCACTATTACAATAATTGTCGCTAAAGGGCATTCGGCTTCTTATCTTTATCTCCATTCAAAGCAGCGGCGATATCTATCACCACTTCTTCCACGGATGATTCAATGCAAAACGCAACTTTCCTCTATCGCGTGTCGCACAAAACTTCTCATTGTCGCGAAAATAATCGGATAAAAGAATTCGATATGTCATCGACTAAATGATTGTTTATATATTATACATATTACCGCTCGTTTTCTCTTTTTACAATCTTTTTCCTTCTCGATCATCAGAACTCATCGTAAACGAGAATTGACACTAAAACGCTCTTTTATCGCAGTCTCTAACTCAAATATATGCAATCATCAACCCACCAGAAGTGTCGTGTGCAAAGTTATCGTCAAGCATGGTCTTTCATGCGACACAATAGCGATCGCCTACGTATTATCATTTGCATCGCGCGAGACAGGACTCTCTTTAGCAGATGATAATCTCTCCGTCGCGGTTTCTCCGATCTCCTATCCCTGTACCACCGTAGCAGTAAAACGGTGTAAGTTATACGCGGGAGTCATCCCGCGCGAGATATGCGCCGCGTACCCACGTATATACATATAATACGTGCCATCGTCGCCGCGGGGGCTACTTGGCGAACGAGCCCGGTTACCAGAGAGGTGACGTAACGAGAAAGACGTTACGTTCCATAGAACGCGGAGCCCCATGTGCACGTTCTTTCTCTCTCCTTCGCTAAAACGACGAGGGGCCCCTACCTGGCGACGGATCCCGTCCTCCCAGAAAGCATCTTCGCGCGCGCGTCTCCTCTTCTCGGGCCCAAAGACTCTCGACGCCGTTGCAGTCGCGTCCACGAGTTCAATCGCGCAGGTAACGCGGGAGTGTGAATCGAATCCGAGTGAAGAGGGCACACGAACATGGAGTTCACGAGGCGACAACTCGTTCTAATCTCGGGTAGGTGTACTCAAATACGGGGTGAAATCGACTTTAATCACCGCGCGATAGATCGAACGTTGGGATCGCGAGACTCCGTCATTTGTGCCGGCAATATTCGCGATAATTAATGGATATTATCCATGGCGTGATGTATCGTGGTATCTTCGTAAAATTTCATTTTTCTCATGCAACAATAATGGCTAAAAAAAATTTTATCTTAACTTTCCCCTCTCTTTTTCTTTCTACATATCTCTTAATTTGCGAAATCTTTCCCCCAACCATTTAGTTTTAAAAGGCAAAATAATAAGGATGTGAACAAATTACACGTGTAACAATGAATTATCTTTTTTTAATAATTTAAGAATTTAATAATTTAATTTAAGGATGAGATTAAAAATCGCTTAGGTATTTGGCATGTGTCGAGAGATTTTATATACGCATTTTACGATAGTTTAAACGGTTTCTTATTTAAGACACGTTCTAATAGAAAACCGGCAATGTATTCGATCGAGATAATCTTCGTACAAGCGATCACGTCTGCCTAAGTATCCACACTTTTTTGTGCATACAAATATTCTGAAGTAGAAAGTTGTATAGATATTTATCGAGTTTATAAACTATCAATACTGACATTTTATTGATCCGCGAAAAGACATTCGAGTCTTTAAATAATCGCGCGTCTGCAACCAACGATTCGATCGATGAGACGTAATAAAGAATTCCTTTATGTAGATCTTATGAAAATATTTTCAGAACAAAACGCGGAAAAATCGCATATTCGAAAAATCATATCGACACGATCGTACATTCGTTGCTTACAATTTCTAATATGCATCCTATCATATCCTATTGATAAACATTCAATCATTAATCTTTTTCTCATTTTTTTAAAATCATTATATATTATTCTATTTTTAATATTTATCTCTAAATACAAGAAAATAGTTTAATACAATGGATTAAAATTTTGCTATTATTACCATTTTTTCTATAAGTTATAATCCAACTATTTTGCACTCGACAAGTTTTTTATCAACATAAAATTGTAAACGAAAAATTTTTCTCTTACAGGAAATGATAGGCAATAAATATTATTTCAAATGATAAAGCGCCATGCGCGCTATATTGAACATTTTAGTTTATAAAAAAATTTTCGTGACACACTTTCGGTTTTATGTTTCAGTGGGAATACTATGGAGTTGCGTACTAGGTCTTCAACGACCACCGCCGAGATACTCCCAACAGTATATGCCGGAAACTTCCTTCTCCTGTCGCAATAAAATCGTCGGTAGCTATTACGCGGACCCTGAGACCGACTGCCAAGTCTTCCACGTCTGTGTCTCTGTGGCTGGCTCTATTCAGGATTATAAGTGAGTGTTACACGTCGCAAAATCTTTTCCGCGAGTGATATAAATAAATTCTTCTCAAGTTTTATAACTAATTGCAAGTAAATATCCGTATACGCGTCGTTAAAAAAAAATATATATATATATATTAGAAAAAAATATATTAATTATACATAAGAAAAGTTGTTTAACATAAAAATGTGAAAAGCGAACAAGCCATTAATTCTACATGTCATGTGCTTTTTATCGCGTACGAATCGTAAATCTAATCATATATATATATATGTGTGTGTATATGAAAGATTTAAAAATTATAATTTAACATTATCGAGTTTATAGATCAATGATTATTTTATTATTTTTCATTTAGATTCCTGTGTCCCAATGATACCGCTTTCGATCAAGAAAGCCAGACCTGTGCGGACTGGTACGACGTGGATTGCGAGGCCGCGACTCTTTATTACGCCAGCGACAACTTCGACTTATATAGAATCGGTTCTGGTCTCGAATCCGTGCATTACGATAATCTGCGCAGCGACGCCGAGCCCCAAGATCATCTTCAGCGCAGCGAGACCAGTGACGCGGTTCGATCTTCCGCTAATGCGATAAATCGAGTGTCCTCGTCCAACTACAACAGCAACCGCGATATATTGCGAGGTAGCAGTAGCGGTAATTTCTACAATAGAAACAACAAGGAGGACGAATACGAGACTGAGAAGTCGTATAAGGAAGATGTGAATCAAGACACCAAGAAAAAAAGCGGCGGCGTCAGAAAGGTCAGC
>NW_021850780.1:846474-850167 GCF_003651465.1 Formica exsecta
AGCAGGAAGCAGCCGTACAATGGTAACGGCTATTCGTCGACGACCACCACGTTGGCACCAGCCGCTCCAAGTCAGCAAAGCTACAACAACAATTATTACAACGGAAACGCGTACAATCAACGATCCACGACGTACGTTGCCTCGTCGACGACCGTCCGACCGTTACAGGAAAACTACAACCGAAATCAGAACATCCAGAGATACAACGTACCATCGTCCACGACATATCGACCTAGCACGACGTATCAAGATTCGTATAGTAATCATCAGTCATCACCCAGTACGACTACCAGAACGACGCCGCCGCATAGCATCTTCAACACGAATGTCTACAATCCTAGTTACAACCAACAGAACGCCGTCAGCGGTTCCTTTCAAGACACAACCCTGAGACCGAGCACTTACAGTCCGAAAACCAATTATCAAACCAACTATCAATTCTCGCAGTCTACCACCACCGTCCAGCCGAGCACCAACTACCAACAGACTAACGATTTCAATAATTATCAGCAGAGAAGCTACAACAATATCCAACGAAGTACCAACATTGCGTACCCGTCGTCCACTACATCCGCGTCTACCGTCTACGATAATCATTATAACAACAACGGCCAGTATAGATCAGTTACGTCTACTAGACAGGACATTCCTCAGACCACCGCGAAATACTTTGCCAATAATTTCGCGAGCAATAGTTACGCGCCCACCACTTACAGCCCGGCGACGAAGAAGTACGTGAATGGGGATAACACGGCTGCGCAGACGACCGCCTTGCGGAATAATGATAACAGCCAATACTACGACAAAACTACCAATCAGGCGATAAGGCCTTCCACGCAGTATTACGACAGCACGAAGACGCCGAAGAAGGCTACTCAGTATAATAATTACGACGGAGTGAGCGGTGGCAAGTCATATTACGTTGAGAGCAGCACGGGTAGCTTCGATCTCGCGAGATCCTCTGTCGGGATCGGTTTCAGTCCCGCGAGTATCAACCATCTCGCCGAATCGCCGAGAACTACCACACCGGTACCAAGGTAAACTTTCGATTCGCTTACAAGAGTGGGGTGTGATATTGTATAAATTTGGCTTAGAATGTATTACCCCGCGCAAAAAAATTTGTAAGAATTGAAATATTAGATGATGTATTAAAAATGCAAGGAGTACTCTGTGAGCAGATTTTCGAAAGCCTACAGAAAATTTATTCCTTGTCACGATATTTCATCGATCGAAATTTTTTGTTCTTTAGAGGACTGCTTTTGACATAGAAAGAAATCGATTGCAATGTTTTTTTTCTGTTATTACAGGCGGCCTTCCAGCGCTACCACTTACAATCCGAACAGCTTTAGCTCCAGCGCTCAGAGAGCCAACCAGCCAACGACGACACAGCGTGGCATCACCTACGTCAGCGGATCCGCGAGACCATTTACGTCGACGACCAGATTACCTAGCAGTAGTACGACAGCGCGGCCGAAATCGGGCAAGAAGAACGATTACGATTACGCGTATTACGACAATACGGGCGGTGTAGAGTACGATGGAGTCGACCTTGAGCACGTCACCAGTAACAAGGAATCGACAAAGATCGCGAGGAATTAAAGCAACCTCGTATCGTACATATAACGCGTCGAATTTTTTAGAGACGAGACTAATGATGTAAAGAGACTAGTGATGTATTGAGATTGCAAGAAATGTACCTTCTTTTTGCAGCTAGGTATACTGTTTCGGTATACCTGTGCCTGCATTTTTTCCGCGGCAAAATACCTATGTATTTCTAGCCAGATGAATTATTTCTGAATATATTCGAGGTACATTTTTTGAAATACTTGTGTTCGCATTTCAAATTAATTTCGTACTTAACGATATCAATGTCATCAAAATTGTACGAAGGTAAAAGCAAGCTAATCGGCTTTAATCGGATATATTTCAAGTATCTGTTCCTAGATACTAAGAAGATAAAATATCTTTCGCATTACTGGTCGCGCAACAGAAAAATTTCGATACTCATCATTTATTATAGCGGCCAGTCATTAACAAATTCGATTAAGAATAGTTGCGCGAAAGCGCAAAGGAGAAAGAATATAGATATTGAATATCCATTTCGAGAGAAAATATAGCGTCGATATTGATTTATTTAAATTCGTACAATATTCGCGTTACGGCTCTTCCGGCGTTATTAAACATATATAATACTGTGTAGGTCAGTATTTTAGGATAATTTTTTATACATATTTTATATATGAGACGCTTAATCCACACGACATTAAAGTGTCGATGTGTACCGATATTATGATAGATAATTACGAAATTCTGAAAATTGTCAGCAAAGCGCAAACTGTTTCGTTTAATCTCTTTCCTTCAATTTCGTAACGTGAGAAAAAAAGCTTTGAGGGACGGCCAGTTATTAATAATTACTTATTGTATATTGGTACAGTAGTAGTGTAAAGTTTGATTATTTTTCGAATTGTTAAATCTTTTTTGTATAATTTTGTACGCGCGTATCGACAAACTCTTGCACGAAACGTGTTCAGATTTAAGATTGTTTTATTATCTGCGTTCTAAAGTGTATGTACTGAGTGTATATATATTACAAATATTTTAATTTAAAAAAAGCATTAAATATAGTATGCTTCATTTTGTCTCTCATTCTTTTATATGCACTCTTTTTTTATTATACAGGATGTCCTATAAGTTACAGACTGGTATTACTAACATATATATTCTTTTTCAAAAAATAAGCATCTTTTCCTTAGACAAAATTTCGTTTGCAAATCATATTTTGCAAATAAAATCATTGCAAAAATCATTTATATGAAAAATCAACAAACAAATATATTATATTGTATTCTATTATAGTTCGCCTTAAAAATGATACTTATTTTTTTGATATTGTGCATCAATTTATACGATTATTACTTACCCCATATCCAATTCGTTGAAACTCTAAATCGTCCGTCCTCCTTCATTGTTGATTGGTAGATCCATTATCTGCATTAATCCATCGATGGATCCGTCGTCCGCATTAATCCATCGATGGATCCGTTGTCCGCATTAATCCATCGGTGAATCCATCATTCGCATCTGCAAATTCGTAAAAATATATCGTAAATTCAAATCTCTTTCTAATTTAATTTCACATAATGTACTTGTTATTTCAAAGGAAAAATAACGATTGATCATTCTCTACACATTTCAAATTTTTTAACGTACTTTATGGCCTCACGTCGATACTATCGATCGCGCGCGTCGAGCATTTTTGAATAAATAACTTTGGCGACGATAATACTTTAAGGCACCTTTACATGGCAGCATTAAGCGTCGAGCGTCTGCGCAGAAAGATGCGCAGAATTTAAAAGAGATAGATTCTAGGCTGAAATTAGATTCTGCGCAATTTTCTACGCAGACGCTCGACGCTTAACGCTGCCATGTAATGGCACCTTTACATCGCGACGCGGCGCATGCGATTTATCAATCAAATGTAATAATAAAACGGTTATTAGTTATGCGTGTGATTTAACCAAAGTTCTTTATATTATAATTATAATTTTTTTTCGATAGAACGTCCCTCATCGGTGCGCAGAGCGTTACAAAAATGGCGCCTTTCACTCTCTACGTATCTATATCCACTAATACATTCACACACATATTATAAATATATATTTTGTATATACATAATTAATATATAACTAATTG
>NW_021850780.1:850255-866705 GCF_003651465.1 Formica exsecta
ATATATATGTGTGTGATTAAGCATCCATACCTGACGATGATCGAGCGCGCGTTACATTTTGATACATTTTTCGGCGAGAAAACGGCCGTTGAAATATACGCGAAACCGACATCGATCGAACCTGAAAACGCGAAAGCGGATATTGAAATCAATCGCGCACGATATCAACGGATAACACTTACACGCGATATTTAACGCGTTACGACAAACGTTCGACACTTTACAAGACACTCGCGATAATAAATTACGCGCGCGAGATCCGTTTTTACGGAGCAATAATTGCGACGGACGATTCGAACTCGCGTCCCGGATCGCTTGAATGCCGCGCTCGACTTCACGCTGAAGGAAAACCAGGCTGACCAATCATCGTGCACTTGCAGCGCCGCGCGTGCGTCGTCGACTGAAACGCGCGCTGATTGGCCGGTCCAGTTTTTGTCCACCTATTAGAAAGCCGATTATCGTGACGTCATTGACACCACCGATTCTAGGCGATTCTAGTTTAATGCGCTACTTTACCATGGAATCGATCGAAGATAAATAAAATTTCTTCTATTTAAAGACAGAAATTAAATTACAAAAAAAAGATAATCATAAAGAATCGAATCCAGATATATATTAATATTTTTATGAGTTAAGAATAAGCATTTGATAATAAAATTCTAAGTAATCGTTGTGGAGTCAATACAAAATACATCAATCATTAACCATCTCTACTCATCTGCTATTCTTACCGATACAGTCAATTACTTCAAATCGTGTTCATGTCTATGCCTGGAAGTTGGAAGAGAATTCGGAATTCAGATGTTCCAATTTTCTTCCACATGTATTGTGTATAATAATATACATAATTTACGTTAAAATCTCTGTTTAACTTTGGATTATATAATAATCCGCGTTTCTCAGTAAAGTACGAAATAGAAAAAGAACAAATTTATCTGAAATTGAGAAATTTCAAATATATCTGCCATAACAGGTAAGTTCGAGAAAATTCAGTGAAAATTCTTAACAATTCTGACAGAAACCACGGGCGATATCTCGCTATATTACGTAGATATAAATCTTTGCACAAGTATCTCAATATTCTATTTTATATCGGAGAATGTAGATTATTGCATAATCTCTTCATTAGATTTAAAGGTTATTTAAATTACATTAAATCTTTGAAACTTTCTCGATTAGACTTGATTTTAATTATTGCTAATCGTTAGGTTAATTCTCTTTATGACTGTCCTTACATTGTGCATTTTTATAAGGATTTTTATCTTTTTTCTTTCCGTTATAAGAACAATCATGGGCAACGCTCTTACCACCGCATCTGTGTCAGCTGCTGATGTGATAGTACCGGTATCTCAACAAATTATTAAGCCAGAATCCCATAGAACGAAACAATATCGAGATGAACCACCACCAGAATGTCCCATGCACAAATCAGGTCAATTAAACACTATCAATTATGTTAGCGAATGTCCAATAGACAAAATGGATGAAAGCGAAATAAATCCATTAAACATGGTACGTATAATGGCATATTTATTTTGCTAGTTAATAAATACATGTTTTGCTTGATGATATACTATTGTTCTTGAATCATTAATAAACAAACATAATTATAGATGCCACCAGCAAATCAGCAACCCGCACCAGACCAGCCATTTCTTTTACCAACTGATAGACAAGTTTCATCAATACCCAAAGCGACAGGGGAGGGAGAATTTTGGGTATACCCCTCTCAACAGATGTTTTGGAATGCTATGTTAAGAAAGGGATGGCGATGGAAGAATGATGATATATCTACAAAAGATATGGATGACATAATAAAAATTCACAATGCTAACAATGAACAGGCATGGCAAGAGGTTCTTAAATGGGAAGCTCTTCACGCACGAGAGTGTGGTAACCCGAAATTGCGTAGTTTTGGTGGAAAAGCATCGAAATACTCTCCACGTGCGCGTATTCGCCATTGGATGGGGTGCGTTGCTGTCCTATATAAACTGACTCACTATATATCATCTGTGAAATATATTGACTATATGAAATATATTGTTTTTTCAGATATGAATTGCCGTTCGATCGACATGACTGGATTATAGATCGTTGTGGTAAAAACGTAAGATATATTATCGATTATTATGATGGCGGTAAAGTTGACGAAAAGTACACGTTTGCATTACTTGATGTGAGACCTGCGATGGACTCATGGGAAAATATCTGGGATCGAATGAAAGTGGCGTGGTGGCGTTGGAGGTATCGAACCAATGATGAATCAATATCTACTATCTCTGGCATTAATTTATAAATTAGCGCTAATATAAGATACACTAGTCTGAGAAACTTTTATTGAAATGATAATTAATGCTTAATGATTATGTAATATAACAATCTTGCATTGAGAGATTATTATATGTGTACAATAGTTTTAAAAAAATATCATAAATATAAATTTATGATATATAATTTGCAGAAAGAGTTTTGCAGCATTATTATCATCAAATATAAAGTGGATCAGAAAAGTATTTGTACACTATAAAATAAATAAATTTTGTATATATTTTACAAATGTACAAATACCTTTTTCTCATCCATTATATATAAATCAAATTAAAATTGATTTGCGTTATATGTCGAGTCAAAAATAATTTCCAAAAATAATTTTATGAAGTTAAAAACGTAATTATGTGTGTGTGTTATGTATAAGTTAAATTAATGTTTAATATTTAAACCTAATATTAAACATTAATTTAACCTATATAAAATCATTCAAGTACTTAATTTTGTGATTTTAAGAATTTCTTGTTAATATTATAACAAAATTTGAAAATTTACTGCCAAGATAACATCGAATAGTCTGCTTAGAACATAATGCTAGGTTTGTGAAGAACTCTATAGTATATATATATATTTACAGTTATATAATTACAGTTTTATCTCACATATTATAATTAACCCTCTCTCTGTAAGTGCATTCCTTTAATTTTCTACATCCATGACTATTTTATTAAAAATTAGTAATTACTTTCCTTTATCAAAGAGCAAAATCTATTTTTTTTTTTAATAAACTAGCTTTGTTACAGACTAATCTATTAAAAATGTATACAATACATCTATTAAAAAATATATTAAACAATATCCTATCTCTTTATTATATCAAATTATTTTGCATGATTCTGAACAAAATTATGAAATAGACAATTATAAATATTTTCTATCATACACACTGTACATCATTTTATTGTCAATATGTAGCTCCATTTACCTTTCACAACATTCACCGATTTCAGCAATTTAAAATTCCCAGATTTGTCAAGTAATTTGTCTAGAACATTTTCCTCGATTATTTACATTTTAATATAAGCACAAATACGCTTAATGTATCCAAATATTAAAATATTATACACATAAGTAAGAAGAAAGCCATCCCTTAAATATAGTTTACAATACACACAGATTATCGCAAAATTTCTGAATGAGTATATCTATAGAACATTAAATGTTGGTTGAACTTTTATTAAAAATAATTATACTTTCACAAATCGTCGTCGATATATATCAAAGGCAGTTATTGGGAACTACATTTTTCATTCGATGTAGTATAAATTAATTAATAAACATCAATTTCTCTTAAAACATTCAACAATTACAGAAAAATACGCTCTAGATATATGTATATCTATATATGCATGCATATATTTTGATATTAAAATATACTATATCGTTGATTTTTCGATAATCTAAAAATTTAATAAGTTATGACTTTTTCGATGTTATATAATCTAGAAGCATTCTAAGTCTATAAATATGTGTATATATAGATATCTTTAAAATTTCTAAAATAAAATATAAATGATTGATATGAATACTCAGAATAATTTTTTTATATTAAATAGTTGTAATTCTATAATTATAGAAACATTCGATCATCGATGTTCGCTATTTTAATGAAAAGTAGATATTATATATGTTATGATTATAGTCAAATACATACACAATTATACCAACATTCGCAATTTTGAGAACACCTATTTTTTTTCAATTACATGAACATTTTGTATTGATTATTTATTTTGAGTTAAATGTAAAGAAAATGTTAAAGATTTAATATCAAATAGGAAACATTCTACTTTTAACTAATAAAAATAATTCCGTTGGCACATTATATAAATTATTTGACAGAACAATGAAGAGATAACTCATTCATCTTAATGCATATTAATATTATATCGATAAACTGCATATAATAAAAAGAACGCAGCAATTAAATACTATTTAAATAAAATATCAAATAACAAAATTCTATTTAAATATATATAAGTATATATTTTTAAGTATAATAACTAATTTCTATTCAAGAAATATTGTAAGTCACATAGTTGCAACATGATGATACACAGGGTGTCTTATTTCTCTTGGAATATACTATATTTTAACAAGTAATAATATTGACTCATTGCAAAGAATCATGCGATAAATATACACACATGTGTGTGTATATATATGTATAATGTACTATCTATTTTATACACTCTCTTTTTCTCTTTCATATATATATGAAGTTATATTTTTAGACATATATATTTCTAAAAATTCAAGTTTATAATGTTCTGCAACATTTGTTTTGATTTTTACAATATCAAATTTCAAGATATAACTTTTTCTAATTTACAATCAATTTAGATCTGTGATATTTAAATTTTGAACATTTTTAGCCTAATTTCTTTGTCACTATTATATTATACGAGAATACTTCATACTGTCAAATCCGATTGTGTGGTAAATAATTGAAACAATTGTTAGAACCACAAAGACAAGGAGTATCACTGAGATAATGGACGGAATTGGCCATTGCACCACCAGCATAATCAAAAGTCACTTCTTCCCCACTCTCTATATCTTTAGATGCAAACAAGCCTAACCGAGGCACGATTCCTTCTACTCTGACCGGGACAAGGCTAGATTTAGGATCGCAGCTATGATTGGCATAACGTCCAATGTTACCAAAGTATTTTGGATCTATACAAGTGACGATAACACGATCACCAACGTGTTCCCTTACCACGAGAACATAATTCATCATATTATGCCTTTTATTGGCTTCGATTCTATGTCGCGCCTCCTGCGGGCCGATCACTTCACCAGCGTACTCACAGATGAATTGACCCTTTTTGATTAATCTAGTCGTGAAGAGACCGAGACCCTTGCCGGCAATTTCTTTGACAATCAAACAATTTAGCGGACCATTCTGCACTAATCTATTTCCGCAATTTGGTCCGCACTTGCAATGAGGGTTGCACTCGAATACCGGACCGGCCAATTTCTCGTCGACGATTCGGGCATTGAAGTAATTAGCAGAACCGCGAGTGCACGAACAGTTATCACATTTAACCGTGCAGGAACAACCCACGATGTATTCCGCTTCAAAATCCGCTACGTCTACGCCGGGCCCCGGTATATTATTTACTACATACATAACGTCCTCTACGGTATGTTCGTACTTGTCGATGGAAGCTGTTGCCTCCATGCTTACCATAATCGTGTGTCAATAAAAAAAGCCCAAAAGCAAATCCGATAGACTCTTTGGGAGACAAAGGCAGCACAGGAGATAAAGAGAAAATAATCGTTTTATGATAAAAAAAAAGAGAGGCTTTTCTTCTTAGAATATAAAGTAAACGAGAATTCAAATGTGTAACCCTATCGTGTAGCACCAACCTTTAAAAGTCCCTCGGCCGATGACTTGATAGTTTGGAAAGTGGTAGCAGCGGGTATCGCTACGATCTTATAGCCTATATATATTACAGCACCAAGAACGGACGCCTTGACAGTAAGCTTTAGGATTTTACTCGACAACGACGGTGGCGGTACTCTGCAAGAGATGAAGTGATGAATTGATGTATAACGGTTTTACATCAGTTTAATATAAGAGATTTCCCAAAACATGCTCTATATAATAAAAATTATTCATGTTATTCTCCATGTCTCATATTTACCTCATGATAGGCGGTATGTCGGCGGGCTTAACTTTACCCCAATTTTCGATAATACCGGGTGTATGCCCTAAGCCGACGATTCCTACAACTCGCGCTGGCTCGATAGTATGATTAACAGTGTGATGGGGCATGCAGGCTAATTGCAGAGAATTCGTCAAATAAATATCCCTCTCTTTGACAAACACTTTTTCCAATACCGGGAATTCCTCCTCCATGCTGGCGATCATTCGATCCAGCATCGATCGTTGTTTACAGAGCTCGACGTCCTCCTGAGTAATAGGATTCTTCATTGTTGCCAGATGCCATCCTAGTTTTATAGTCTGCCACCAAGATAACAATCGTATCGCACGTTGCATTGTTATCTTAATTGGTCGATCGGCCAGATGAACGATACAATTAGGCACCTTTTTTGCCTGAAATAATCATAATAAATTAAATCGATCATCATTGTATAATGCCATTTCTATTATGTGCACACACTAACCTCCTCAAATGCTCTACGAAATTCGCCACCGGGTGGCATACCTAGCTGCTTGGCAACATGTGCCGCCATTCTCAGCATTAAGATATGTAGTAAACCGTTATAAAACCCTTCTCTTTTAATGGTATCCATGATAGTCTCTGTAAATAGATTAAATAATAACATAATGGCACACACTCCGGATAGAATTCTAAAAATACAGAAACTCACTGAAATCAATGTTCTTGGCATAACGAAACATAGCTTCTTCATCAAGTTGTAGTATACCTACTCTGGCTCTGCATAATTCGACCACAACTATGTGAGGCTGTACAGCCTGTATAACCTGTAGTAAAGAAGAAAATATTTTCAGTAAAGTGATGTGTAATAAATTTTTATAATAAAATTATCCTCTTGAAATCAAGATTTTAACGAGACAAAGAATATACAAGATAGTTACCTTTGACACATCATTTTGACTTTCAACACTGAAATGTGCTGTGCCTACTAAGTATAATTTTCCCCCGTCCGGTGTCGTCAATAATGTTACAGTTTCCGGCAACCTTTCATCAATAGTAGAATCGTATTGTCTTTCCATTAGTTTGTTCATTGCATTGCCAACACTATTCTTTTTATTCTGGATATCGGAATCTATATTAGACCCAATATTTTCTGCATTATAAGTACATGGACAACATATACCTAAATTCCATAAGCTAATTAAACTTAAAAACAACTACCTCGAAACCTCGAAACTTTTTTTTTATTTCCATATTGTACTTTTATTATTGACATTTTCTTGAAAGCACTAATATACTGTTTCAAAGATAGTTTATCTTATAGCAGCAACAATGGCTGATTTAATTATTAGATTAAAAAGATCTTGTATAAGTCGTGAAGCCTTAGAACATTACCTGCTTTAAAGGTTACTCAACTAACAATATTGTCATCAAATGTACTTCTCTTAAAAACCAAAATAAATCAAAATAATAAACATATAGAAAAACTTGTGTGTGTTTTTAACTATAACATATTTATAGAAAAACATGTTCGTGTTTTTTACTGTAATATAAAATAGGAATACAATGGAAAATGCAAGGTAGTGCCTCTGACCTTCATCGATTAGAAGAATTTCACTATCAGAAGATTCCGCGCTTCTCATCTTGCCGTCATTGTCATAACTGTCCCCAGTGCTCATTATTGTTGACAATGTGTACGAAGACTGCGTTGCTGGTTCAGAACTTTGTACAATATTGTGCTCGGATTCATTGGCAATTAATTCTTTTGTAATATCGTGAACGGTTGATTTAGTCGACGCGCCGTAATCGCCCCTCTCATTAATTAAGTGTTCATCTTCTACAGATGATAATACAATACCCTTCTCCTGTTGATCGCCACCGGCATGCCGATCAGTTTTAGATCCAGAATTGGATGCCATTTTTTCTCCTAAAAATCCATACATTCTGCTATAACGTATTTGTTCGATCTCGAAAAAATATTCCTAAATTTTATCGTAGTAGATTACAAACTATCAAGAAACAATTGCACGATTAATGATATAAAAGCAGAAATAACTTAAAATATCTTTATATTTTCCTAAAATAAAGAACACCTCCAAATTTCCTAAGAATCGAATCCTTTGTTACCGTTATATGCAATAATTTTAAATAGCCATACACGTTGTTAAATATTTCTAACCTCGCAAAATACTTGACACGTTTACAGAAATAAGATGTTCGCGTCGCTATAACAATAGATACAGTCTGCGATTTAACTCGCGTCAAGTGAATCGTAATTATTCATCGTATAAAGGACTTACACAGTCACCAAAAATTCAAAGAGATATCTAACGTATGTGCGAAAATGCACATCGAGGCAAACGTCAAATGGGCCACATATGCTGTCATATGTCATATGTCATATGCTATCATATGCTATACGCATACATTTATATACACATACATATAAATAATGTCTCAAAAAAAAAAAAAAAAAGCTACTGGATGTTCTTTTTGTAATAAATTCTCGGACCAATTTGGATCTATATATATTGTAAACTCAATTTAATTTTTTCTTAGCCAAAATGTCAAGAAAGAGAGTTAATTATTTTTTTCAGAAATTTCCATGTTTTCCCATCAAATTATTTTTATAACCAAGCCTCAAATCATTTTATTCAAATAAATTCTATTTCTTTTTCAATCGTTTTTATAATTCGAAATACAAAATAGAATCTGCGGTGCATTTATAATAATTTATTAGATCAAGATTTCAAACGAGCAAACCTTTGATATACAAATATATCTAGATACGATGCGCATGCTCCAAGTTCGTCCTCAAAACTGCGTCTAACTTCATGTGAGAGAATAAGAGATATCTCTCTTTCTCTCTTTAGTGTATAATTAAAAATTATTCACGATATGAGATACAGAATGCTTTTATTTCGCGTGTTTATATATGTTAAATTATTATCAATCTCCCTCTAAAGAGCATTTCTTGAATGCGCAATTAATATATCTTACGTAACATTTTACCTACTGATTGCTGAGATAATCAATAAAGAGATCCACGTGCGGTGTCTCGTGTTATCCCAAAACGATATGCGGTTGGGAACAATGCTTAACGTATTTCGCAGTTGTGTAGTAGAGTTCGCGATTTCAAAATGTGTGCTCGCACGCGCGAGTAGCTAAACGAATGAGAGACAATATTGTTTTCGTAGTACCGATTCTAAATTATTCTTCTGAATAAATCGCTCCTGCCCAAATTACGCCTGCAATACGCAATTTCGTCTGTTATGTATCTCACGAACGATCTTACGAGGGAATAGTAAAGTTTGGCGCCAGTATAACCTCTCTTTCGTGCCGCGAGAAGATTTTTTTTTAAATGCGATTCTCACCGATGATATCTCGGTAGCTCGTGTGAAAAATGAAGGAGTTGAAGGAAGTCAATTGCGAGGTATAATGCATTATTTTAGAAAATTCAGTTATCGCTAATATAAACTCATTCTCGATTAACGTTTCTCTACTTTGAGCGTATTTTATGAAAAAAACGGATTCTGTTCGACAAATGCAACTTTTTCCCGCTTTTCCCGATAAATCTCTCGATAAATTTATGTTTTCTCGTGCAGATTCGCAGAATCGTGAACCTACAATTTCCTGTGTCAAATCAGTTGAGAAATTCAGAGACTGAGGAGTATGGCCAGTCTGCAATCTCTCAAGAGCACGATAGTGACAGCGAATGTCGTGGAGGATTTCTACATAATGCAACATATGCATGGCTGAGTTATGGCTGCCGCCTAATAGTCTTCAATGTAAAAATAGGGGAAAGCATTAGCAGTTGGACGTTTCGTGGGATTGTAACATCAGTTTCTCATTTTCCTGCACAATCTGGAGAATTTCCACTGCTGCTGATTGGAGTGGATAACTGTGCGAACAAATTGAAAGATTCTTCTGGGTTATTATGTATATTTGACTGTACAACGTCCCGTGTTTTGAGAGCAATTCGTGTAAATATCAATTAAGCATTGTCTAAAAAAAAAATTTTTATTTAAGGAAAAGACAACATTATTATAAAAATTATTTCTTTGTGCTTGCATTTTACAGATGCCATGCGGTGTGGAACAAGTATGTGTTGTGTCAGGTGGCGCGGAATGGGAAGAGTTTACTGATAAAAGATTGGATAACATACTAAATGAGATGGATGGAATAGCTTGTGTAGTCTTGCGTAATCTTCAGCATATCATGATTGATCTTCGAAGACGTACGTGGGACATATACGATTTGTCCTCTGTTATGGATGAAATGTCACCAGCAGAGCTGGATTTTCTATCGGCGAAACAAGTTGTCGGCAGGCATCAGTCCAATCGGGAAAAACATGCTGCTTACAATTTGTTGAATAGACGTAAGTATAAATGTAAAGCAATTGTCAAGTATTAAGTATTCATTATCATAGTAATTATGACTTAAATGATGAACACTCATCATGTCAATGACGAAAAGATCTCGTTATGACTTTTCTGTCTCTCGAGCGAGCCTAGAAACTTTGAAGCCTATTATCTATTGTCATAGCTTATCTGACAGCTGATTTATTCACATAGTATATAATGATATACTTATTCGTAAATGAGTCATAATAAAAACTGAATTTAACAGGCTTTTTTTATTATAATTATTATAAATAATTATATTAAATTAATAAGAACAATTTTTTTTTAAATTTTGCAATTTGTAAGAAAACTTAAAATTTTAATACCAATAATTTCTTTGTTGTTTCTAGGTATAGAAAAGCACATTGGTTTTAATAGAGAAGATTTCGAATCATCTCCTTTACTCGACGAGAGTTTAACCACCGCAATTATTAGTTCCACGAAGATCGGCTGTTTAATCTCTGGCTGCTTGGGCAGAGTAATAATTTGGCAGAACGACGGTTCTATAAGATGGATCAGCGCACCCATCGACGAGAACATGGCGGTCACGCATCTGGCTCTGCTAGAACCTACAGATGATCCTAGACCATTTTATTATTTGTGGGTAGTATTTCAAGACGAGTTATCGAGAACGCCACCAGTATTGAGAATGTACGCCATGCTATTTGAGAGGAAATACTATGACAGAGACGTCAACTTGTATTTCAACCTGGAAGACGATCCCAGTCTCAAGTTTGAGTCGGAGTTAAGCGAGGGAGATAGAATCGTTGGCTTGTGCACTGTCGAGAGAGAGTCCAATTCTGAACAGACGGAGTCAAGCGTCAGAAGAGGCGAGGATAATCTACTGCTTATTGCGACCAACGAGAGAACACTGCTGTTTGATCTAAATCAATGGTACAAAGAACAGATGCCGCGCACCATTAACGAGTGTCAGAATCCAAATAGCATAATGGCAACGTATCGCACGCGATCGGACGCGCAGAACGCGGATAATCAGGTGATAAGTTTCGCATACGTTCCACTCAGTTTGCAAGAATTTCCCAGCTCGGGTCCGAACTCGCCTGAAGAATTGTTCTACCCCAACTCCTTGTCACTCGAATGGGTGGAGTTGAGTTCGAAGAGACTAACATTCTGGATGACTCGCGGCATTCAGGCAGATCTGCTGCGCGAAATGGCTATGGCTGGTCCGATTATACTAATACAGCCGTCTGAAACGTTCCATAGATGTCTTTCCGTCGGGTTGGTGCCATTTAACTCGGAATTCACGTTCGCCAGCGATCAGAATGCACAGCGAGAAATGTTGTTGTCGCTCTGCTTGGAGCAACGGTGGTCCACGTTTCTGGTAAAATGCGCCGTGGAGTGGTCGGACGGTAGTGCCTCTTACTTGTATCCTACTTTCCTCAAATGGGGCATCCAGAGAGCCTCGACGATAAAAATGATCGCTGATCGGCTCTGCGTTCCTCTGTTTGATCAGTCGGGTAGCAGCATCGGCGAGGCCGACGTAAGGAACCTGCGGTTTTGCTCGCAGCAATTGGAGTGCCTGTCCAGTGTGGTGAGTAAATTACCATCTGCGGTGGCAGACTTAAAGAAGCAACGAAGGACATTGAAACGCGTATCTACGTACTTCCAAGTACTCCTTTGGTTCTATGACGTGGGGCTGTTGCCCGAAACACAAGACTTGGAGGAGGAGGAGGAAAGCACTTTGCCTATCTCTTTAGCACTAAGAATACCTTATCCTTATGAGAGGCTTTCGGCGCTTTACAAAGAGAAACGAGCGCAGTTTCAAAAAGACAATAACGGTAACGAAAATGAACAGGACTTATTCATCGACGAGTTGATAACGCGCGAATGTTCCATGTTGAAGGCACAATGGGAGAGAGAAGGCGGCACCGCCACGGGCGGCTGCTATCCACCGCCGTCGCTGCAGTCTCTGCTACGCAGTTATTTAACTGATTATCATCAGACAGAAGCAAGTGAGATCAGCTGTAAGCATCAGATCACAATTTATCTCTTGATGGATTTGCAGGCGATGCTGTTACAGCGGTTATATCCCGCGGTGAAGCAGCTGATCAAGTATCCGTCCGCATTCAAGATGACTCCCAGTCTCATCAAGCTTACTCAAGCGTTTTGGCTGCTCGATCACGAGAACTATCAGGAATTTCTCGACACAATGACCGGCCAGTTAATTTCCGACTCCGACGTTAAGGATTGGCATCACAGACTTATACTGCGCACCTTGGTGCGCAATAATCAGCACAAACTCGCGCTCGTATATCTCCGCGTGAGGAAGCCTCCTCTGTCTTCCTTAGAGGAGCAAGGTGTGGCTGTGAGTCTCTCGGTAGAACACGGTCTCGTGCAATCGGCCTTTCATCGCCGACCACCCTGTCACTACGAACAGCTGCTGGTCTGTTTCTTCCGGGCGTGCAAGAAATATGGCAAGCTCAACGAGATTCTGCATCTGGCGCTGGACACCGAGGAGGAGGAAGTGTTTGTCAGATTTCTCGAGGAGAATAAAACTGAAGATTTGCGATTATTGTATTATCTACAACGGTGCCGTTATACGGAGGCGATCGGCAGTCATCCGATCCGGCAGTATCAATCGAGTTTTACAAAGGATATACAGTCCACGTCATTCAGTATGATCGATGCATACAACATGACTTTGCCCGATGTCACAAAGCAATTCTCTGCAAACGGATTAGCCGCGACCAGCTCGGACGTAGATCTAAAGGCACGCTATTCTAGACCAATGTCGCATCGAAAGAGTCATGACAGGCTGCGAAATATATATGAGACAGTGATTGCGAAGGCTAGGGAAACCTATCTCCGTAATGAGAAATATCAGGTCCCGTTCGTCAGCGTACCATGCATGTCGCTCAAGTTTAACAATTACGGGGCGAATATGAACTGCGTATCATTCCCGGCATTAGTGCATAAGAGTCGCGACAACAAACGTAGATTTGATCAGATCTACGAGGAGGAGAACGCAGATGTGGATGACATGCCGGATGGCGCAAAACGCCAAAAATTGTCAGACGGGAACGTCTCGTTAAATAAATTAGATTCGAGAGAATCGAGATTGACAGCGGCCTTTGAGACACCTTTGGTAGAGCGCAAGTTCAACGCATGCACGAACAAAGATAATGTTCCAGAGACGCCGCAATCAATCCTGAAGATCAGACAGCTTGCAAGAAACTCGACGTCATCCAATGTTGCGACGCTCCAGGGGGAAGAGATTGCCGACGGACTGTCTCAGAACGAGAAGAAAACCAATAGACAAATACGATTCAACATTAATCAGTCCAAGAAAGCCTTGACTTATGAAGAGGAAGAGGAGAAAGAGGAAGAGGAGGAGAATGAAGAGAAGAAAGTAGAAGAGGAAGCAGGCGGCGATAGGGCCAACGTTTCCTTGAAGGCAAACGTGAGCAATGACGTGTTTCTCAGTTCAAACAAGTCGGCATACTATGAAAGCGCGATCCTGAGCGACACAAGCAGTATCACCTCTAGCAAGATCTATTGCTATGCCCGTCCGCGACCTAGCCTTCGAAGAAGTGCCTTATCCGTAGAGTCATTACAAGAATCTTGCGCGAAGAAAGCGAGCGGCACATCCGCAAATTTATCCACCACAATCTCGTTAATTGCTGAAGAGAATACATCGAAGAGATGCAGCTCATCACAATCAGCCTCTGTTTATTCAACCACTATACTGTCTTCCGACAGTAGCGTCGACATCAGTTACCCGAGGACACCAGGACGCGCTAGTCCGTTGGAATGGAGATTAGAAAGAGACGGTTATAATAAATTTACCATTTCATCTACGCCACTGGTGAAAAGTATAGTTTCTCAAACATTTGTTAAGCGAGCGATAAAAATCGACCAGGACGACAATGATAAGGACGTGGAATTGGGATCTTTTATAAGTAACGTGCATGAAATAAGAGAGGATCTTAGCGTGCCAAGCGAGTCCACGAAACGCGATGAACAATCTAGTTACGATAGAAGCGACTTTGTAGAACGGCGAGATAGTTTAGAAAAAGACGTACTGCAGAACAAAACTGAAAACAAAAGCGAAAGCAAATACAATAATGGAAACGTTGCGAGGGAGGAAAGTTTACGAAATCCTTGCGAAGAACAGTCCGTATTCTCCGAGAAGGTCGCCGAATCGATCGTCTTGGATGAGTCCGATGACGAGTTAATTCGGCTGCGAGACGACGAAGACGACGAAGACGAGCACGAGGAGACGTTCGAAAGTCTATCCACGAATCTAGAAGATGCGCAAACGCAATCGGAGGGCAGAGTTTCCGTTCCTCATCTGTCCGAAACTTGTAATCCGGAATACAAAACGGAAGGATATCACGGCGTCGCGAAATCTAACGGGCTGCGGGAATCGGTGACGCAAGTAATGCCTGACATTGACTTCACCGACGACGAGTCCGTCACGAGTGGCAGAAGCGCGACGCCGATGGTATCCGATAAGATAGATAACGATGGAAAGAAGGAACATTCAATGCAGATCGTTCATCCGGAGAATATATTTTACGACATATCGAATATTACGGACGACGAGTCCGATTCCAATATTAGAGAAGCCGAAGAGCCGAAGGCAAAGAACGGTAGATTTTCTAATTTACAAGAATACTGCGTGACGCAGAATCCCGAAGCGGAAAAAAACCAAAGTGAATCCGATGGGAAGAAATCAGATGCGAGAGGGAGCGTCTCAAAGAGAGCCGTCGATAAAGTTACATCGCAGTCTGATGCTGATGATAACGATATGATAACTAATATAAATGTTTGTTCGAAAATAGACAGCAACAAAACTGAATCGACCGAATGTCAAGAGAAGCTATCGAAGGCTGAAAGTTCCTCGAAGAGCAAATTGAGTCACATGGAATCGGAGAATATTCCATATGTACGAATTATTAGATCACCTACAGTGGATTTGATGATAAAAGATAAAACGACAGATACCTCGTTGCAACAAGTGGAACCAGAAAAGATCACTCGTTTGCGAAGAGAAAGTTCGATGACGGAAGATGTGATGACGGATTCTCCATCGCGCAATAAAACGAAAAGGCCTCCGCGATCGCAAAGAGCGAGTTCAACGGCGAAGGATTCGTCGATGGATTCACCATCACGAAGTAAAGATTTTGAAGAACCTCCTCTATTACGAAGGATGACTTCAATTACATCAGATTTATCGACAAATCCTTCGTCGCAGGAAACATATTCTGAAAAGCCGCCGCGATTAAGGAGATCGACCTCGATAACGACAATAGAGACAGGTTCTTCGTCGGGAAGATCGTTACGCAGCCGAAGAGCAAGTTCTCTTGTTAAGGACGTGCTAATGAACTCACTCGTGATGGACGAAAACCTCGATAGACCTGCGACGGAATTGGGAAATTCTGACGCGTCGCCGTCAATTAAAAGAGATCTCAGATCTACACCAGCGAAAAAGACTCTTCGGACTGAGATCAAAGATAGCGATTTCGAGAGCATTAAGGATGAGCTACCAGTGAGGAGAAGTACGAGACTTAGCTCTTCTACTGCGAGAAAAGAATTACAAGAAGATGCGCCGAGAAGTCCCGCAAAGCTGACGAGCGACGATGAAGAGGACAAGAGTACGAGGAAGAGATCCTTGCGCGCAAGAAAGTCCTCGGTGTCGTCCGATACGGACAAAACAACGACGAGCAGATCTTCCTCGAGATTGTCCGCCAGGGGTTTGGACAAGAAGATAGTACCAGAGGAGGAGGAGTTTAAGGAGATCAAGACAAGCCGAAGACGCGGCAATTCAGTGCCTAAGGAGATTACAATGCAGACTGGCAGGAGGAGAAGGTCCAGTAGTATAATAAAAGAAATTATCCCGGAAGTTACCGAGCCATCGGAGGAGGAGTCGAGGACATCTAGGAGTTCCGTCGCGAGAGATACGTCGGACGTCGTTAACATACCATTGACGAGAAACACACGCAATCGAAGCGCGTCGATAGTATCAATACCGGAGGAATTGGAGGAGATCCTGAGCCCACCGGTGAGGGAGACGAGATCCGCCCGGAAGGAGGCTGCGCAAGATAACGTCAGAGAGAGAAGAGC